>NC_066889.1:13671137-13843637 GCF_022985175.1 Labeo rohita | reverse complement strand
TCTCACAACTAAGATTTTGTCTCAGTTACACACAGTTGGAACTTTGTCCCAGAATTACAACATAATTTCTCATTATTGCAACTTTGTCTCACAATTACAACTTTATTTGTTATAACTGCAATTTTATATATCACAATCACGACTTTATTTCTCAGAATTGCAACTTTACATCTTAAAACCGAGATTTTGTCTCAATTTCAACAGTCTCACAATTGGAAATTTGTCTCACAGTTGCAACTTTATTTGTCATAATTGTGACTACATCTCATAGTTGAGTTTTTTTTGTCAATTTCAACCTTATTTCTCACAATTACAACTTAATTTCTCACAATTACAACTTCATTTGTTATAATTGTAACTTTATATATCACAATTGTGACTTTATTTCTCATAATTGCAACTATACATCTCACAACTGAGATTTTGTCTCAGTTTCAACGTTCTCACAGTTGGAACTTTGTCTCACAATTACAACATTATTTGTCATAATTGCAACTTTATATTTCATAGTTGCAACTTTATTTCTCATAACTGATTTTACATCTCACAACTGAGATTTTGTCTCAATTTCAGCTTCATTTTTCACAATTGCAACTTTGTCTCACAATTGAAATTTTAGTCACACAATTACATATATGTCATAATTGTGACTTTATGTCTCTCAATTGAGATTTTGTCTTGGTTCCACACAGTTGGAACTTTGTCCCAGAATTACAACTTAATTTCTCATTATTGCAACTTTGTCTCACAATTACAACTTTATTTGTTATAACTGCAACTTTATATATCACAACTACTTTATTTCTCATAATTGTAACTTTACATCTCATATTTTTGAGATTTTGTCTCTATTTCAACAGTCTCACAATTGGAACTTTGTCTCACAACTGCAACTTTATTTGTCATAATTGTAACTTTATATATCACAATTGTGACTTTATTTCTCATAATTGCAACTTTATGTCTCACAACTGAGATTTTGTCTTAATTTCAGTGTTCTCATAGTTGGAACTTTGCCTCACAATTGAGACTTTATTTCTCATAATTGGAACTTTACATCTTAAAACTGAGATTTTGTCTCAATTTCAACAGTCTCACAACTGGAACTTTGTCTCACAATTGCAACTTTATTTGTCATAATTGTGACTACATCTCATAGTTGACATTTTGTCTCAATTTCAACCTTATTTCTCACAATTACAATTTTGTCTCACAATTACAACTTTATTTGTTATAACTGCAACTTTATATCTCACAGTTGCAACTTTATTTCTTATAACTGTGATTTTACATCTCACAACTGAGATTTTGTCTCAATTTCAGCTTCATTTCTCACAATTTCAACTTTGTCTCACAATTGCAATATTAGCCACACAATTACATATTTGTCATAATTGTGACTTTACGTCTCACGATTGAGACTTTGTCTCAAAATTACAACCTAATTTCTCACAATTGCAACTTCGTCTCACAATTTCAACTTTATTTGTTATAATTGCAACTTTACATCTCAGAACTGAGATTTTGTCTCAATTGCATCATTTTCGCAGTTGGAGTTTTGTCTCACCATTACAACTTTATTTGTCATAATTTATTTTTCATAATTGTGACTAAATTTCACAGTTGCGACTTTTTCTGACGATTTGTCATAATTAAGACTTTTTCTCATAATTGCAACTTTATTTGTAATACGACTTTACATCTCACAATTGCAACTTCATATCTTACGGAGTGACTTCATATATTTAACTGTAACATATTTTTGGTGAAAATAGGCTTGTAAGTCTATTTATTTGACGGAATTTTTATATATGCACATTTATATATCCATTTTACATGCACTAGAAATAAACAAGACATAAATGACAGAGAAATGGTCCCACTATTTCTAATAACCATCTTTACTTCACTATTCTGAGCACTGAACTGAATTAAAGTGGTTCAATCGATATAACAACAGATTCCTTTAAATTAGAGTGTGGTATTCCGGCTCATATTACGCAGAGGTCATTCCTCCCCTAAAGACAGAACCTGCTCTCTCCTTTCTCGCCCTCTCCTTCACCTGCATGCTGGAATTCCGGGGGAAGAGGTTAACTCAGATTTGTCCCATCAGTGCTTCAGTTAATGGATGTGTTGTGTGCTCTGTTACAGGAGGAGAGGGGGTGCCGGGAAGCTCTCATCAATGATTCATTACAGGTGTTCTACCTCAACAGACGGCAGATACAGTATTGTGTTAGGGTTTGTGGTAGGTAGTATGTATTTAAGTCAATGTGTGTGAGTGTGTGTGTGTGCGTTTGCATGAAGTGTTATCCATCTTGTTCCCATATGTGTGTTTTGTTAAGACCCTGCTGTGTACTGCTCTGAATACTCTCTCTCATGAGACTGGTGCTGCGACACGGGCAGTGTCCCAGTGACATAACATGCTTATGTTTGATTGATTTAGTCGGGGTGAGGTTCAGAAGGATTGTATTTGTTTTCGGATTTCGTGGATACTCTGTGCGAAGAGAATGCCAGTATAATCCAGCTAGTTGCAGTGCTGCTGGTATATACATCACAGTTTGCCGGATCAGTCTCCCAGCAGCCCGCCTCCAAACTAATGGCCTATTTCTCTCAAATAATATATCTGTAGGTGCGGTTTTCAGGGTTGAGTATTTCTACAGACATGTAGCACACTAGCCACTTCACAGCTTGTGTCTTAAAGCATAATGAAACTTCTTTTCCTATTCCTTGTTCCAAATAAAAGAGAGTTTCCAAAGAAAACATTCAGTAGTATAACAGTTTGATCTCCCAAATCCGTTTTTTCTTCTCTATACTGTAGTAATTCTGCTTTATTTGTCATTGGCTGTGGCAGAAAATTTATTTTGATTTACAATCGACCAAGCAATGCATTTTATCTGACTTTGCTCTGACATGGTGTGTGAAGCATATGTTCATCATTGTATCCACCATAAATCAAACACAGATAGAGAGTGCCATAAGGACAGAGAGACACACAGAGGCATCACTCCATGACTGAGAAATTGTAAGACAAGGGTTTTTGAACTTTTTCTTTTAATGCCAAGGACAGTCCAAAATGATAATTCTCTGGACATGGACATTTATTCTAAAATATGGTCAGGTGTGAACATGTGTCGAACACTGACACAGAAGAGAAGAAACTGTTGAATAAAGTCGCTATTTTTGTATAAATCTGTCACCAATCTGGTGAGATTTATTTATGCACAGATTATTTCTGTGAGATTAGTACTCACAGCTTCATTAAATTAAGGCTGAACCATTGATGTCACATGGACTATTTTAACAATGACCTTAATAACTTTATAGGCCTTGAACGTGCCAGTTGTGTTGCTGTCTATGCAGGGTCAGAAAGCTCTTGGATTTTATAAAAAAATTCTAAATTTGTGTTCTGAAAGTCTTACAAGTTTGGAACCACATGAGGGTGAGACAGAATTTTAATTTTTAGGTGAACTATCCCTTTAAAGATGACAACAGTGACTTTCAGTTTCTTGTTTTCTTTTTCTGTTAGCTTTTGCTTTTTCATTCTCATGTTTTTCTCTCCATTTCCTCCTCTATATTTGGCCTGTGCCTCCATTCTCATTCTCAATCTGAAAGAGGAGCACACTGGCAGGATGCCTCGATTGCAAAGATGAGTTGGTACACAGGATGCAGGAGAACATCGCCTCGCCGACAGTCATATTTTTGACTCCTCATAGCCTGTGCACGCAATCAGAGAGCTCTCCCTCTGCCTAGTCAACACTGATTTATCAGGAAACCTTTGTGGGTAATCATTATTCCGCGGGGTTCCTCCGGCAGCTGATAAGGACCATCCGGACCATCAATCCCAGAGGCTCATGTGCTTGTAGATTAGAGAACAATCATGAAGGCGGGTTTGGCCCCATTTTTGCAGCTTCGGCTGTGCAAGTAGAGCCTCATTGCTCATGGGACCACAGACATCTACCATGTATAGTGACCGTACATCCCTACTACAGAAGCTATCGCTTTAACCTGCCAGATTGGTGCAAAAAAAAGCTCTTGGTGGTCATTGGTGGGTTGCTGTACAAATGACAGCACGATGGTTTGCAAGGACACACAAATTGTGGTTGTTTAAAGGAATATTCTGTTTAAGTTATCTCTTTCCACTCCAAACATGGAATTTTATCAGGTTTCCATGTTCCACATCGTGGTACTGTCCTGAACACACATTGAAGACTGACACAGAAGAGAAGAAATGGTTGAATAATGGTTGAACTTTTTTGCACAAAAAAGTATTCTTCATTGTATGGCTGCTTCCTAATACTTGACTAACCGTTAGTCAATGAGAAAAGGCTTGGTTGACCAAAACTGTATTAGTTGGTTAGTCACAGAAAAAAAAAAATTCCACAGGAAGTGGCGAAGTCACGCAGTACGGTCTATGTGGTAATATAGTACATTGGGCAGGACATCCAAATGCTCACCTATCATTCATTGACCTCAAATATGGCTAGTCATCCTCAAGATGTATGTAGTAGCAACTGTGCGAAACTGTGTGGAAAAATGTGCGGAGTGTGGAAGCTAAACAGTAGCGCGCTTACAGCATGACACATAGAGGCGCTCGTCACTTGTTCTTAAAATACTCCGTCATTTTTGCTCATACATATAAATGCAATACATCTTTCGAATCTGTAAAGAGACTACGTTTATTCATGTGCACACAATAACAACAAAATGTTGTGCTTTTGTAAAATAATAAAAACAAGAAGGATGCACTTTCTGCCGTCTCTTTGAATTTGACTCAGAAATTTCAAAACTCTGTGTATACTTGCCTTACAGACATGAAAAATATATCTATATCTATTTCAAATGAACCAATTCAAATAAAAAAACAATATTCTCAGATTACAGGCGCATCAGTGAGTCAAGTCAGCGTCGCCGACTTCATCTCTTAAGCTGAAAACAAAGAAAGCGCTAGTTTATCAATAAATTAATAAAATGTTACTGCAGTCTCCTTGCTGTTTTTCCCTGACACATTCATATTTATTATATCTGCCAGTGCGCTGTGGAAAGCTTTCTTTGCATGCGCTTGAGCGCTTATTGGGCTATGTAGGCAATTAAAGTAGGGATGGGGCGATAAATCGTTGCAACACGAATCGAGAAATGATTCAGCATCGATTCGAGATTTTCCGAACACATCGCGATTCTTTCTCAAATCAGTTCTGAGCTTAGTTTTGAACAGCAGACGGCACTGCTTGCTTTAGAAACAGCTGTGCTCTGCTTGTTTCAAAATCCTTACACGCACTTGAACCTAAAATAATCATTTATACAATTTGAAAAGATTAAAGCGAATTACAAGGGTGTTCACAGTGAGCTGTGTTTACAATAATCTCACATCATAAAAGCATTCTGAGCCGAGATGAAATTACATGACTCAGCCAAGCTTTCTCTTTAGCACTCTTCTTCATGAGCATTTGAGTGTGCGGATGAAAACTAGATTAGACCGCCATCTGCTGTTAAAATCTAAGCTCAGAATCGATTCCAAAGAGAATGGTGATGCATTCGGAAGATCTCAGAATTGATCCACGAATCGATGTGTTGTCCCATCCCTAAATTAAAGACTTATAATAATGATTTAAATGGTTTAAACATGCAACTACTAGTCAACTAATGCTTAAAATGAATGACTACTAGCCGACAAGAAAAATCTTTAGTCGAGGGCAGCCCTACTTCTTAGTGTAGCTTCATAACATTATGGTTAAACCACTGATGTCACATGGACTATTTTAATGATGTCCTTACAGGGTCTTGAACATGTCAGCTGCATCACTATCTATGCAAGGTCAGAAAGCTCTTGGAATTCATCAAAAATATCTTAATTTGTGTTCCAAAGATGAAATATGTCTTTGGAAAGACATGAGGGTGAGTAATTAATGACAAAATGTTAATTTTTAATGTTAACTAACCCTTTTAGCACTTTTTAAGCATAGACCTGAAAATAAAATTTCATAAATCTTGAATGCTTTGGAGCACAGATATAAGTCTCTTTTTAAAGAAGACATTTGGCAGACTATTGCTGCTGTGAAAAAGTTATAAAAGTTTAGGTGTATTATTATGAAAAGTACTTTTTAAAAATACTTTTTTCAATATGTTTTATTTTAAAACTGTGTGAAAATCAAAGCTAAATAAGTTCAAAAAAATCAAAGCTAAATAAGTTAGAAAATTTGAGTTTCACATCTCAGAAACAGGCACAGTACCAAACATTTTCATGAGATGAAGTTAGCTTCCAGTTCATTTCCAGTGCATTTGTTTTTGGACCGCACACAGTACAAGTGTCTTTTTCAGGATCATTTAACCTTTTCGAATCATGGCCATGACGTTTTTTTTAACAGCAAGTGCCAAAACCTTTACCAAGTTTCATACTATTCCAATGAAGTACAACATTAAAAAAAAAAAGATCCTTGAGTGAGATGGAGGTAAACATATTTGTCTTGTTGTCCATGATGGACAGCTCTAAATATCTTCCTTGATTTATAAAAATGATATAATTAAGCAAAGCAGTGTTGCTTTTATACATCAGTTCAATAAACAATATGAATATTAATATTTAGTAACCAAGACTGTACACATAATATTGACAGTTACTTTATCTCTGCCAACAAAAATAGTTTGAAACAAATCCACAGCAGAATTAACCAGTTATCTTCTCTGAGCAACACACAGTAGAGGTGTTTAACAGAGATGGCAAAAGTACAGATACTCATGTTTAAAAATACTCTGGTAAAAGTAGAAGTACTGACTACACTTTTTATTTAAGTTAAAGTAAAGAAGTACATGCTCAGATATGTACTTAAGTAAAAAGTACCCATTACTACTACCTGTTTTAGTGTCATGCTGGTAATTGGACTTCACGTCATATTGACCCATTAATACTTACTTTTAAAATTTGTTAGCTAATGAATGTATCAAGGCTAAACAACCACCATGTAGAACTGGGACAAAATTTCAGGCTGGGAAATTTCACACTCATCCAGGCCTTCCCATACACCCACAGCAAATACTGAAACCGTGGACAACCGTATCACATTTAAATAAATGTTTAAAACCTTAGACTGGGGCCGTGCAAAATAAGAAAAAGGCTCTCTTGAACTTCCATTTTTCTTTTCAGTCTCTTCATTTTCCATGATATCTCTCTGCATCTCACTTCGTGTGTTTGCTTTTTCACTAATTTTCTTGTACCTGTCACTTTTCCCATCAGCCATTTACTGTTATGAGCAGAACTTTCTCCACCTTGTTGCAAAACAACCACCTCTTTATATTCTATTTGCAGTAACAATTTTATTTAAGTTTAATTTAAAGTATCACATCATGACCAGGTGTTTTTTTTATCCTAAAATGGCTTAAATACTATAGATTTAACAAAACTATATTTTCTAAATTGCCTAAATGTCAAAACGAGTACAATAATGATTACATCATGACAATATTTTCACAGAAAAATCCTAATACTGAACATGTTATTGCATTATCATATTCATATTCATATTCATATTCATTAACAGTCATATTTTACCAAAATTATGGTTTATTACTAGTAAAAGTATAAATAACCGTGTTTTTTCATGCTAGTAACTTGCTAATCATGCTTGTAACATGCTAACGACATGCTAATCATGCTAGAATCATGCTAGCAACATGCTAGTAACTTGTTAATCATGTTAGTAAGATGTTAGTAACTTGCTAATCGTGCTCATAACATGTTAATCATGCTAGAATTATGCCAGCAACATGCTAGTAACTTGCTAATCATGCTAGAAACATGCTAGCAAAATGCTAGTAACTTGTTAATTATGCTAGCAACATGCTAATCACGCTAACAACATGTTAACATCTTGTTAATCACGTTAAAAACATGCTAGCAACTTGCTAATCTTGCTACCAACATGCTAGTAACTTGTTAATCATGCTAGAAACATGCTAGCAACTTGCTAATCACGATAGAAACATGCTAGCAACTTGCTAATAATGCTAGAAACATGCTAGCAAAATGCTAGTAACTTGTTAATTATGCTAGCAACATGCTAATCACACTAACAACATGTTAACATCTTGTTAATCACGTTAAAAACATGCTAGCAACTTGCTAATCATGCTACCAACATGCTAGCATCTTGCTAATCATGCTAGAAACATGCTAGCAACTTGTTAATCATGCTAGAAACATGCTAGCAACTTGCTAATCACGCTAGAAACATGCTAGCATCTTGCTAATCATGCTAAAAACATGCTAGCAACTTGTTAATCATGCTAGAAACATGATAGCAACTTGCTAATCATGCTAGGAATGTGCTAGCAACCTGCTAATCATGCTAGTAACATGCTAACAACTTGTTAATTATGTTAAAGACATGTTAACAAGTTGCTAATCATGCTAGCAACAAGCTAGTAGCATGCTAGAAACAGACTAGCTATCAGATCTATCTGACAGACTGCATTCAAACAAACTACTTTAAACTTCAAACTATTTTATTTTAAACCATCCAAACTTAAAACTTTTTAAAACCTTTTAAAACTTCTTAAACTTCTTAAACTTTTTAAACTTTTCAAACTTTTTCAAACTTTCTGTTCCGGCTTTCTCAAGCCAAATTAAAGTTTGTCTTGACTAACTTTTTTTATCTAGTTAGAGATTTGTTATGGAATGGTAATCCACCTCATGCTGATTAAAACTAAGTAACGATCCTGGTTTGAAAATGTAAGAAGTAGAAAGTACAGATATTTGTGTAAAATGTAAGGAGTAAAAGTAAAAAGTAGTCAGTAAAATACTGATACCAGAAAAATCTACTTAAGTACAGTAACACAGTATTTGTACTTGGTTACTTCCCATCCGTTTTTTTAAAGGAATCAACAAATAATTGTTATTTTGGCACTTTTGGAAATAGAAGCAGAATTATAAGAATTACAGGAGAACTGTAAGCGTTGTTTATATTCCCTTGCTCTGTTATTGACAAGATAAGAAAAAAAAAATAGAATATTACCAGACCTATTTTCCCATGATCAGATGGTCAGTCCCAAAACGGTCCCTAACAATTATAAACTCAACAAGACCACATGTCTGGTATTCAGTGCACTAATTTGTCATCTTCCTCATTTCTGTAGAAGGAGGCGTGACACAGGACAGCTCGGAGGGGATTTAAAAATGTTTGCCTGACAAGCAAAGCCATTTTGTCATCAACGTTTGTCTTCATCTGCCACCTCAAAATGAACAAACAGCAAGAGAGGGCCATTATTTATTCAGAAGGCTTGAGGTGTAAAACTAGCTTGAGCTTTTTTTATATTTAACGGCATGCTGCTTTGATTTCTTAGGGCTGTAAGTCTTGTGTCTGCCACGACTGATGGCTCAGTGCGGGATTATAAAACAAATTTTACAACTATACAAAAGTAATTTTACAGCAAACTTGTTCCTGAGAGTGTTCTTTCATGTTTTTATTGCCCTAAACAGAGTTGAATGGTTTTAATGATTTATTCATGTTTGTTGTGTCAATATTTTTCCCTCATTTTGTGGCCACAGACAGTTCATTTAATTTTGACGAAGACGGATCTTTTCTTACAAAGTTATGCGATCATAAAACGCATGTTAGAAAGAATCATGAACCTGCATTTCATGGTATCGCTTTTTCAATTATCTCTCTAGATAATCACACTCAGTTTCTGTCTATCATTTAGCATTTTAAACTCTTTATCTTACATGTTTAACCTTCCGTAATAATTCAGTGCACATGTAATCAAATAAGTATTTGTGAGACAGTGTGATGAGGCATGTTTTTCCATGTGAGCAATGAAAAATGTTTTAAGGATAAGTGGCTATGAGTATAAATGTGCAGTAGATAATTAATTCAGTTTTCCAATTAAAGTTCTCTGTGGGAGTTTTTCCCCTCAGGGATTTACAAGCTTTAAATGAAGTAGGTAGTGAAGTGTAACTACATCTGATGGAAAGGTTGAAGTATTTTACAAGCGAGGGTGCTGAAAAATATCTGATTACGTTTTATTAGCAATGCCACAACACTAAGTAAATTGTTAAAAACAATTTATATGGAGTCAGTGAGTGTAAAGGATTTTTAAACATTTCTCAAAGGCTGTTCTTATTGCGTGGGAATGATTAGAGGAATGGAAGTGATTATTATGATGCTGGTGATGTTTGTGTTGTTGTAATTCTGTTTATTGCTTCTTTGATATTTCGAGTTTAAATCATTTTAAAAGCTTTCCTTTTTCACTTCACTTGCAATGCATATCACTTTCTCTTCAGCCCCTGTAATGCATCACATTTACATTCTGAAGGCCTAGAAAGAGTGACTGACTCTCATGTGGTGTCTGGAATACTGTGTCACTTGTTGTTCGCTACATCAGGACCTGAAATGTTTCGTATGTGAAGTGTGTGGCTGATTCATTCTTGCAAACCCAGTATGGCCTATTTTGGATTTAATGAAGCAGACCATAACGTGGTATTTTAGATCCTCTTTGATCTTTAATGCTTTAATGGGGGACATCCGTAGCAGCATTATAATAGATTTGCCAAAAAGCCTCTAGAAAATAGATGCATTTTAGAGCTACAGTATGACATGAGACAGTATGACATCTTAAAGAGATAGTTCACCCAAAAATGAAAATTCTGTCATTAAATCACCATCATGTCTTTCCAAACCGGTAAGAACTTCATTCATCTTCAGAACGGAGACTGACACTGAAGAGAAGAAATTGTTGAATAAAGTCATTATTTATGTGTTCCTTGCACACAATAAGTATTCTCAAAGATTCATGAAATTACGGTTGAAACACTGATATCACTTGGACTATTTTAAATATGTCCTTACTACCTTTCTAGGCCTTGAACGTATCAGGTGCATTGCTGTCTATGCAGGGTCAGAAAGCTCTTGGATTTCATCAAAAATATCTTAATTTGTGTTCCGAAGATGAACGAATGTCGAACAGGTTTGGAACGACATGAGGGTGAGTAATTAATCACATAATTTTCATTTTTGTTGAACTGTCCCTTTAAAGGTGGTTTAGTGGTTTATATAATCCTTGAGTGAGATGGAGGTAAACATATTTGTCTTGCTGTCCATGATGGACAGCTCTAAATACCTCTCTTGATTTATAAAGATGATATAATTAAGCAGTGTTGATTTTATACAACAGTTCAATGTACAATATGAATATTAATATTTAGTAACCAAGATTGTACACATAATATTGACAGTTAATTTATCTATTTTTGCTCTGCCAACAAAAGTAGTTTGAAAAGAATCCACAGCAGAATTAACCACTGATCGTCTCTGAGCAAAACACAGTAGAGGTGTTTAAATCATTAGAGTAAATCATCAGAGTAAATCATTTTTTCGAATCAGCAAATGGTTGAGTAAATTATTCAATGACACACTCATAAGGTAAATCACATATTTTGTTCCTGAATGAATTAGTGTTTTGAATGAATAGGGTTTTTTTTTTTTTTTTTTTTTAACCAAATTCTGGGTTCAGCCTGTTGGGTCATTTTATTGGGTTATTTTTACTATTTCTTTACCCAGGTGCTAGCTGTTTTTTCTGTAACTAACCTGCTGGGTCATTCGTTCTTAAGGCTGGGTTATTTTTTTCCAACCAACCACTGGTTTGAGCGTGTCTCTGATGAAACAACCCAGCTGTTGAGTTACAGTCAGAGCGCAGGCTTTTTGAGTCCTCTACAGGAGAGAGCGGTTTTCAGCACTGCCAATTTGCTGCTCTTCTTCAGTGAAATGAAGGTTTGTATACATTGTATTTCATTTAAATGTCTTTACTGTGCTGTAAATTATATTATTTTATGCAATGCAACATACAAAACATACAGTCCGTCAGCTGTATCAGTCAGCTGCGTCAGATGCTTCGCATGATGGAAATGCCTTTTGCCTTGCATAACAAACTGATTTAATTTGTTATAATACTAAATTTGATGTTAAAACATGTTCTCTAATCTCAGTACTGTTTGGTTATGGAGTCAGTCGTGGCATCTTTCAGCTACGAGTGAAACGCGAGGCGGCATTCTGAGGTTCACAGATCCCCCAGTTCTTCACAGGCTCAGATTTCATGGACACACCGGCATTTCGGTAAAAAGTGATTACAGAGAACAGTTGAATACACTAAAATAAAAATGCTACTTTTAAATGTTAGATTTTTTTATGTCTAAAATGCTTGTTAGACGAGTTTACATGTATGTACTATTGTTTACTATGCTGTATTCACCAAACACATTTTGTTTATGTGTTTTTGCTTAATAATAAATATTCATCTTTTGATTATTGCTGTTGCCTCTAGTGAGTTCCATTCCAATTTAAACCAGCAACATAATAATTTTTAAACAATAGTTGACATAAAATAACCCAGCATGTTTGGTAAAAACATTTAACCCAACCATCTGGGTCAAAATAACCCATCATGTGTTTCATCCAATATTTACCCAGTGCTGGGTTGCCAAATAACCCAAGTTGGGTTGTTTTTAACCCAGGATTTTTTTAGAGTGTTGAGTGAATGATTTAATGACTCACTTATAAAGTGCATGAAATGAACAACATTCAGTGCTTCATTTTTTTGGTTAAGTAAGTGCATAATTCAGGTATTTGAAATGCTCTATTTGGGGGAGATTTTTCGGTCTAAACACAACTACTCACACTATTTATAAAAAAAAAATAGTGAAGAATAGTGCATAAGTATGAAAATTGGGACATTTAAACAATTGTTAAGGAATTATTCAAAAGAAATACCTACTCAAACACTATGCAATTTTGAAAAATGTTGCCACCTACTGACATAACAATGCAACCTGCAGAAAGAGTACACTGTAAAAAACAATTTGTTGATTCAACTTAAAATAATTTGAAATGTTAAGTTGCACTAAGTGACAACTTAGATATTTGAGCTAATTCAAATAAAACAAAAAAATTAAAGCAAGTGGGTAACAAGCCCAACTTTTACATTTAACAAACCAAATTGTTTGTTTAGTCAACTCAAATATCTAAGTGATCTCTTTGTACAGCTTAACATTTCAAGTTGACTTAACTTATTTGAGTTGGCTGAACTTAAAATTTTAAAGGCTGCAGGGTAACAAATTGTTTTAAGTTGACTCAACAAATTGTGATTTTTTTTTTTTTTTTACAGTGTAAATGAATAATCCTCACCACTAATGCACACATTGATCTGTATGGAAGCTTATTTCAGCTATGTAATAAAAAAATAAAAAAGTTTTATCTCACAATATTTTTTTTTAATTTTTTTTCCTGCAATTCTGAAAATAAGATAAAAAAAAAAGATATAAGATATAAAAAAAGTATGAATTGCAAATATTTGCAGTTACTTTTTTTATTTTGTTCCTTATATTTTATCACAAGCTTGTCTCAATTTTCACAATTCTGGCTTTTTTGCCCTCTCAACTGACCCTTCGCAGAGAGTTTGATTGACAGGTGATCTGACCAATCATAACACAGAATCTGCCATTTTAGTCCGACAAACACACCAGAAAGAAAAGTAGATTAATGCTGATGCAGCTGAACTTGAAAAATGGTGTATATTGACATTTTTCCACAGTTTAAAAAAAGATACCTTCTGATGTCCATTCATGTTTATTTAACTAATAATAATGAGAAGATGATTGGTTTGTGTGCAGCTCAAACTGAGGTGCTACAGTGATCTGTCACAACACATTAAAGAGCCACAATATGGTATTTATTGCTTGAATTTCTTAAAAAAATTACAAATTTTTAAAGCTGAGACCAAAAGTAACCTGCTCTGTCTTGTCTTTTGGCGTGTTGTCAGTTTTCTCTTTGCTCTGCAATGTATTTTTCACTGTGTGAGAACATGATGTGTGGCCTGAGAGTGGATGGCTTGTCAGACATAGCAACAGTAACAAAGTGGGGATGAGTCTTTGCGAAGGGGCCATAAAAAACAGTGACAAGTCCCAGTAGTATTGTTATTTTGGCACTTTTTGAAATGTGGTGGTGGTGGTGGGATAACAGTAGAATTGTCACGGGAGTGAGGTAAGCGGTTGTTAATATTCCCTTGCCTTAAGATTGGCATGATCAGATAAACAAACATGATCCTCCCAAATGTTTGCTTAGAGCTCCATTTTGTTACCTGTGGTTTTGTTTCATCTGTATCCCTAGAAAGTTGCTTGTGTGAGGATAAATGTTCCATTCATTAGGAACAGATATCTTTTATCTTAGAATTATTCATTTCCCTTATGACTATATTTAGCTATTTATGTGTTTGTGGGTGTGCTTCTTTTACCCTCAGTCTGTCCTGCCGCACTTTGTTAGTCATTTGATACATAATTCATTTATGCAACATGTATATGTGTTGAAGCAAGTCAATTGAATTTTCTGGCTCAAGGGCAAAGGCTCAGCAGACTTTCTTCTGAGCTGAATCCAGGCGAATTCATTTCAGTGACGGCAGTAAAAGTAAATAAACAGATGGATGTTGGTGGTGATCGTGAGTGGAGTAGTAACAAGGGGAGAGGGGCCTTCACAGTTGGTTTGTGAGTGAAGAGAAGTTGTCAAGGGGGCTATAGGGCTCTAATGTGCAATGACTTTCTGTATATTTCACCAAAACTCTACGCCAACTTCCTGTTAATGCCCCCAAAAGGAATATTTGGACCCTGGCCCAGTTTCTAAAACACAAACAAAGCAAAAACAAATAAATAAGTACACAGGGTTACATGTAGTTCAAGTATGCTGGAATGCTATGCAGTCAGGATTGTGTTGCATACACTTAAGAATTGGATTGGTTTTGTGACCGGTGTGTAAAAAGCATCTCATCCTAAAAGTAATTTGCATTCAAATACAAGCTCAGTTTGTCAGTGTATGAAATTCACAATTTACATCATGCTTCATTCGCTTTACCGTCAGGGGGATTGCATGGTGAATAAAAGGTATGGAGTGAACATGTCTGCATCCATGCTGTTAGCATATGAACTCTGATAGACCTCCTGTCTGCACCATAGCAATCGTTGAGAGATTCATAGGTCACGTAACATTTTTCTTGTTGCTTTTACAACACTGAACCTGTTACATCATGTTTATTTGTTGTAGTGTAGTGGCAGGGGCAACCATAGAAGTGGCAGAGGTGCTGACCTGTGACAAGAGACTTCAAGTAACTGTTGCTTTAGATCTTAATACAGTAATCAGACAGGTATTCAAAATGTTGTAAATATAACAATTAATTAAAAAAAAAAAAATTAAAGGGACAGGTCACCCAAAAATGAAAATTACCACATGATTTACTCACCCTCAAGCCATCCTAGATGTATAAGACTTTCTTCTGTCAGGTGCATACATTTAGAGTTATATTAAAAAATGTCTTGGCTCTTCCAAGCTTTGTAATGTCAGTGAATGGCTGTTGAGATTTTGAAGTCCAATAAAGTGCATCAATCCATCATAAAATTGCTCCACAAGGCTCTGGGAGTTTAATAAAGGCTTTCTGAAGCAAACTGATGTGTTTTTGTAAGAAAAATATCCATATTTGAGACTTTATAAACAAAAAAGTGGCCACGAATTAAGTACAAAACAAGAATTTGTAAAGAAAAATGTCTGAGATTTCAATGTAAGCCAAGAGATGATTGGTTTTCCTTTGCTGTAAACAAAACTTTGTTCTCATGAGACTAGCAGTTTTTCACCAGAGCTTATCCACAAGTTTCCGGGGGGGCGCTACTGTAAAAAAGAATGTGGGTGCAACTTCCGCTGAGGCGGCGAACGTAGTATACCAATGGTATTTTGTGTGCTAATTAGCGAAGAGGCTAAGTGTTTTTTAGACCATTGTTTACTTTGTAAAGATGCACACCTTTATGAGAGATGTCATTACGTATGGACAACATATGCTTTTTGAATTTGTGTTCCCACATCATTACCCAGTTTGGATCGCTAAATCTTGAATGACTGTTAACTAGTGAAATGACATTTGAACTGAGACATCAGAGCTTGTGTTAAAGGGTATGCCAGATGAAGCCTCGATTCGAGGCTTGTTAACGTAGAAATCTCTTTTCTGAGAAACCTCCTTTTCTGTCCAGTCATCTGCGTGATTCACTTTGCATGTCCTAATGTTGAACCCCCCAGATCTTACTTTGCGAGTGCATTTTCATTGGGACCTATTTAATAATTAAATTTTAAATACCTAGTCTATTAAGAAATACTAAGAATACAAATTATTTCAGGAAAATTAAATATATGCCATATGCAATTGATATACGTGTACATTATTCTTCTATTAAATCATATTGATATTCATACTGGCATTTAATGGCACTGTTCAATGGGTAAATTAATTTATTAGAGTCAGAAATTCAACAAACCAACACACACACAGTTAGGCTTTTATTGTGCATGTAACATGGGCCGATCTATGGAAATTGTGGTGAATGCTTCTTCCGACGGAGTTCACAGGCTTTTGGCTGCTTTATTTTTAACTAACCACCAGATCGCACTGTTTTCGACACTCTCGAAGCTTTGAATCTTTTCCCAAAACAGTCAGGGGAAAGTCTCTGTGCTTCACGAGGCTTCATTTGCCCATCACTCCTGTCAACTGTTGAATGAATGAATGTCACGTCCTGCTTGTTTACTTTGAACCGGAAGACGCTCCCACATTTGACGCAAGGCCACATGGGGCATAGGAAACTTGTGGATACTACGCCTACATGCTAGGAACGCCACATCTGCTGGAACACCACTCTCGTGAATGTGTGTACAACAGTTAGCAGAAGCTTGACGTTATGCTTTATAAAGTTTAAATATGGATATCTTTCTTACACAAATATTGATTCCTTTCAGAAAGCCTTTATTAACACCTCAGAGCTGTGTGGAGTATTTTTTATGATGGATGGATGCATTTTATTGGACTTAAATCTTACCAGCCATTCACTGCCATTATAAAGCGTGGGAGAGTCAGGACATTTTTTAATATAACTCCGATTGTATTTGTCTGAAAGAAGAAAGTCATATACACCTAGGATGGCTTGAGAGTAAGTAAATGATGGGGTAATTTAAATTTTGGAGTAAAGTATCCCTTTAATTATTTATTTGTTATGATTAATTTAAAAGCATTGCCTTTAAATAAGTACTTATAATACTTACTTTTATAATAGCCATGTATTTTAGAATAATAATTTGGCTCTCTGCTTTAAAGATTTTCTGAAAAATATTCTGTGATATGAAATTCCAATAGAAACAGTTCTAGCCAACAAATACAAAATGATGATCTCAAGATTTTTTAGCTATCTGTAGAACGACAAAAATAGTTTCACCTCCTTGAAGGTCTTTTTGTTATCCCTCCACGTTTCCCATGAAAATCTCTGGAGATCTCTTAAATGTTGTCACTTTATCTTTTGCAGTGAGCTTGTGTCATTTTTATTAAGCGACAGTAACAAGACCCACTTTCACAAGATTAAAAGGGCTCCATAGCAAATATTGTTTTTATGCGCTGTATCATTTTTGGTGCTTGACTTGGATACAGATAAGATAAACGGTGCATTTGTTAAGATAACTGACTTCTTGTTTTAAAATGATTGTCTCTTTTTATTTTATATCAAACTTTGTGATAATTTGTAATATCTGGCTTTGTGTAAAATCTTCCATTCATCTTTTGTACTGAGAGGATCTCAATCTGATCTAATTTAACATGAGTAAACATTTGACATTGTTACATTTGTATAACGTCTGTGTGATTTACGTTTAGTACATTGCTGTTCAGGAATTGAAGATTAAGTGTTAATAGAAATAATGCAAAAAGAATAACTGAATAAATTACTTGCAGATTTAGCATATTTTTGGGAAAGGGTAATTGCCATTCCAAAGGCCTTGAAGCATTTTAATGAATCCTGGATGAATTCAATTAGACCTGAGGTTATGACAGCATCCATATGTTACATCTTGTTTTATGCAACATATTCTCCAACTCTAAGTGTCAGTTACAAACATGGTGTGTGTTTATGGTGTGTGTGATGGAATGGGACGTAATAGCCTACGTCAAACCAACCATGACTTTTCATTCACATGGTGTCATTCAATACAAAATCTTAAAATTAACTCATGAAATATGCAAGATAGATTCTCTATTGAAACTTGAAACTCCTTGATGGAAGCTTGACCTTTGTTATGAATGATAAATGTGCTGAATATGTGTTAAATTTATGAAACATTTATTATTTAATTTATCTTGATATACTTATATAAGAACTTCAGGTTGCAATCTTTGAAATGGAGTGAAAAGTCACTTTCTGCCTTATCCTGTTTGTGAAGTTTAAGTGCTCTCAATCATTTTCAAAAGAGGGCTTTTGCAGAAAATAGAAAATAGAAGATGCCATAGAAGAATTTTGATTTCCCAAAGAACCTTTCAGTAAACAGTTCCTAAAAGAACCATTTTTTTTTTTTTTTTTATTGTGTGGAACATTCTAAAAATCTAAGAACCTTTTTCCTCTCTAAAGAACATTTAGGTCCTATTTACACTAGTGTTACACTAGGTCCTATTTAAACAGCGTTTTAAAATGTAAACAATCCTTGTTCACACTAGCGTTTTCTCTGCGTTTTAGAAATGATCTCCGAAAACAATGATCATCATCCTGGATCAACATTACTGTCCAAAAATATAGACTTAACCCAATCCCTACCCCTAAACGTAACCATAACCATAATTTATTCCTAAAACCAGAGGGTAATGATAGCTGATTAACAAGGGTGTAGAAGCATCAAACTCTTATCGTAAGCCTAAAACTGACATTTCCTGAAACGTTATCCCTCAATTCTGATTGGCTGATTGGAATGTTGTTACAGGATCAACAAGGATGTTGATCTAGGAACATGTTGTACTTGGCAAAATCACGTTCAGCGCAGAGGCGTCTACGTGCTTGGAGCGGTCAAATGACGCATCTACCTGCAGAAATCTATGGGTACAACAATGAGCATTATGTTATTGTTTACATGGTTTACACAGTCGTCAAGGATCTAATGTGGCCAGCCATGCCGTCGTTTTCAAAAGTTTCTATTTTGACCAGCCCCGGAGTTTTCAAACTAAAACGGGGTGTGCAGCATTTTCAAAAGTTTTTGATTTCGAGGGTTGAAAACGCCGGAGTAGTTTAAACAAAAGGCATAACCGTAGCAAAAGTTATGCTTTTTAAAACGAAAATGAACTAGTCTAAACACAGCCTTAGTGTAATGGAAAGGTTCCATAAACGTTCAAGGTTCTTCATGGAACCATCAGTGGCAGTAAAGAACATATATTTGCGAAAACATACCTGTGGGAAATTTTTCGCAAGACACGAAATACATACCCTGATAGCACACGTACATCACAAAGACGTCTATTTGACGTCTTAATTTACATCTGCAACACGTTTTTTTTTACAGTGTTTGGTCATCTGCAATACGTCTATAGGACGTTTCCTATTGTATGTCAAAAAGACGTCTATTAGATGTCTTTAAAATGTTTATGATTTACAGTGTATGTAAAACAGACATCTTACAGACATCTGTCAGATCTTTTTACATAGCAGATGCTTTCCTGATCAAATGATCTTTAACAGACATCTTTCAGACATACGTGTGCTATCTAGGTACCGCCACGTACGTTTCATGACGAATTCGCGCTGAAAGAGTGTTCTGTTTTTTTCCTAGGAACAGATGAATGTACATATTGTACGTTTTATGTGACATTGGTTTTGTACGTGTCACCACAGTTCTGACTTGAAAATTTTAAAATGTTTCAAAATAACATACCATCGGCACTACTCCTAAACCTACCTGACAGTATGAACAAAAGCGAGTGTGACATAAAAAGCATGCCGTTTTAGCTTGTTTTTCAATCTTCATCTCTCAGTTCTTTCATTGTGAGTCATTATTTTTATGGGATTCATACCCAAGGAGCTCTCAACCTAAGTCAAATTCCATGTCGGCTGAGCTACCGAGCATGCTTGTTATGTCTGGGAAGCAAAATATATGGAGCTGTAATCATAACTGTGTATGAAAACGATTATTGCTTGTTGTTTTACCGCATCTAGTGTTCATTCCTGTTGGAAACTGTAGTGATATGTACTTATTGGTACGTGTTTCTCATTTTGTCTTGTTCTCACAGGTACGTTTTTGTCATGAGATCAGGTAGCAGATTTTTTAAGAGGGTTGTTTTATAGTCAGCAGTCATATGATGACTCTGGCATTGGTTTATCATTTCCCCTCTGCAGTAGCAGCAAGCGCTTCGATGCCATCTCAAGGTCATTTGTGGGGCTGCTGTTGAACTGATTTCTTCATGCCAACACAGCTTCAGTTGCTAATTAAACAGATAAAATCTAAATATTTAATGCATTTGTGTCGCTTCCTTTATAGGTTCTCAGAGGACCAAATACATTTCAAATAAACTTCAAATGAAAAAAAAACAACTGAAGTAATTACCACTGACATTCATTCACACTTCTGTTATCTTTTTCTTTTTTGTCACAAACTATTAGGCAGTGCATATTTACCCTTTGAGACTGTGTTAATGATCTTATTTTTAATTAGTAAGAATACAACATACTTGAAAATGCATGAACGGAAATCTTTGGGCAATGCAGCCACAGCCTATTGAGAATAAAAGAAGGATAATGATGTAATTTTGCCACTTTCGAAAGAAAGAAAATGCAGCATAAAATCTCAAATACTGAATTAATCATTCCGCATGAAAAATTAGGTGGTTTGTGTCTGACAGGTACCCAAACTCTTAAAAATAAAGGTTCTTTATTGGCATTGACGGTTCCATGAAGAACCTTGAACATCCATGGAACCTTTCAAGGTTCTTTATAGTGCAAAAAGATTCTTCACATTTTTAAAATGTCCTTCAAAATGGTTCATTTAAGAACTGTTCACTTTAAGGTTCTTTGGGGAACCAAAAATGGTTCTTCTATGGCAGTCCTTTGAAGCCTATATTTTTAAGAGTGCGCTGTCATCTCAACCTTGCAATATTAAACAGGTGGAATACATATGCGTCCCAGCATACCTTAATGGTTAACGTCATTATTTTGACATTTTTGCCTCTAAACTGCCATTTAGCAAAAGAACTGCCATTTTTTCCACCAAAGCAGCTTGTTATACGTAATTTTAGTGAGTTGGCTGCCCTGTACTTTTCATTTCAAACTGTTATGGACACTATGTTCTCTGAACGATAAAAATTGGACACTATGAGTACAAAATAGTCTAACTCTCATGTCATTTAGGAATAACAGGTCCAAGAACATGTTCCTCCAGACTCCAGCCTATGGATTTGGAAGTGATGTAACATGAGCTGGAACGCAGTCAATGTCCTCAGTTATGAATTTTGTGGTAAGAAGTCAAAATTCATATCTGGGTTATAATGTGTGATCATTTTGGTGAGTGTAAAATGATAGCAAAATACACAGAAGTAGAATCACAGAAGCAAAAACGACACTCGGTGACAAAATGAACAGCAGAAATGTGTGCATTTTCTCTCTGTCTGCTAATAGTGATACATTACTGATCTATTTTTAACTCCACCCTACACCACTCTCTCTGACACACCTGCCAGATCTCTGAAGGAGGGAAACATTCTGGAGCAGATCGGCTGTACCACTCCAGCCGTTCAATGGCTGCAGGGCAGCGCGCCCATCTCAGACCTTATCAGCACAATAGATTTATTGCGGCAGAAAAGATTTGGGGTTTCTTCGCGTGTTTCGGCAGGAGACACACAAGTGAAGGGGGACTCCATTTTTAAGACGCTATAAATCTATCCGGGTGCATTCGGCAAGGACTTTAAATGCAACACACCCTTGGGCGCGCGGCGGAGAACGCCTGTTACGCACGAAGCGAGCGCAAGACGGGAGCATTTCAGAGCAAATCTGATAAATGGTTGAACTTTAAAAAACACGACAGTGGCTTTTGGAACGAGCATTTCACCTGATGGATCTTCAAAAAAAACTCTGCTGCGGTGGCAATGGGGCTGTCACATGCCAACGGGACCGAGAGGAGATAACTGGGGCAACTGAAAATTGCATTGTTTTTCTTCTGAATTAGTCTGTTCAGCATACTACATATGAGACCAACGACAAGCATAACTCCAACCGAGAAAAATTCACAACACTGGCATTGTAAACGCCCTGAGACTTTGCGAATTAAGAAACAGGGTCTTTGAGAAGGTGAGTGGATTTAGTAGGATGTCTTACAATACCTGCAAGTATGGTGTCTTCGGGAGAATAAAACTGGGTTATATGGCACCTGTTGTGAAAGGAATAGTGAGCATTAAACAGCGTAGAATGATATTCACGACGTTCTTTTTTAGAGTGGCATTTTAATATAAATTCTACAGTAGCTACATCTAAAAAGTTAGGTTTGTAGTAATGAATAGTCTATTGATGTAAATTTGGACATCCCATTTCCATCTTAGTTTATAAAACTGTATCACAGGTCTTTCTGGAATACGTGATTTAGATCGGTCAATCACGACATTAGGATAAAATATTTGCTAATGACCCGCTTTATAACTGACCGATGGACCGGGAAACCTGTTTCTTTAGTTGCTTAATTGTGTTCGGTCGCAATTAGCAAATAAATGCTTAACAGAAATCCATTTAAGTAGTCGTATAATAATCAGGTTAATGTTTAATTTCATCTTGGAGTTAATTTTGCCATAATAATACATTATACATAAGATTACAGATTAAACCTAATCTAATTAACTTAATTAAATGTTTAGCGAGCTAACTCTGTTTACATAGTATTGGTAGCTCTAGGCGTTCATTCACGGTAAGAGCAAGGTGATATTTGAAGGTCTAGTGATGAACGGCCGGTGTGAGTTATGGCTTGTCACTCCAGTCTCCAGGGGCGAGGGTACGGTCAGCTACAAGCCCGCACTCCGAGCTCTTCGCCTGGGCTGTCCGTGAAAACACAAGCAGCGGTGTTTTTGCTGGGACGTCAGCTTAAGATGGCTTAATAGATTTTTTTTCTAAACTACTGATACTTATCAAACAATAATGGGTCCGGAAAAGTATGGGTTAGACTTGCCTTTGCGCACCGTGGACGTGTCCGGTCCGTGTCCAACTAACAGAAAAGAAGAAACGGAGCTGAGCGCACGAAGTCGTTTAGAAGATTCGCTTGTGACGCCCGATGACTTCGACCCGTGGAGGTAACGGCGTCTTGCATGTTCATAGGTTAATAGAGAGGAAGACTTCTAAAGTAACCCGTGATTAATTAAAATCGGGTGCAAAACACCCCTTTATTTTGTTCTTCTTGATCAGAGGCAGTTTTGCTGCTATTGAGGTGAGTGAAGTTTTCTGTGCAGATGGTGAACCAGCGCTGTGTGAAAGCTAGTCTCTGGTTTCTTTGAATCTTAATTGAGTGTCAGGGACTGCTGCTTGTTTTATTAGCTTTGACAGAGACCAAACAAGCAATTAGAAACAAACCTGTAGCTTTTCAAACTGTAATATTTGACATCTGTTGAAGGCTGCCCTGGTGAAAAAACCAGCCTATGCTGGTAGGTATGTTTTGATGCTGGGATGCTGGTTAGGTAGGTTTTGATGCTGGTTTAAGCTGGTCCTTTGCTGGTTTATGCTGGTCCTTTGCTGGTTCATGCTGGTCCTTGACCAGCAACATGACCAGCAAAAACCAGCAAAGGACCAGCTTAAACCAGCAAAGGACCAGCTTAAACCAGCATCAAAACCTACCTAACCAGCATTCCAGCATAAAAACCTACCTACCAGCATATGCTGTTTTTTTCACCAGGGTGGTGATTGAGCTGATAATTTTGCAATAATACTGTGTTTTTTTCTTTCTCTGAGCTGGACAGTGAATGAACTAACTTTATGTATTTGTGACCCTGGACCACTAAACCAGTCATAAGGCTCAATTTTTCGAAACTGAAATTATTTCCATTGATGTATGGTTTATTAGGATAGGACAATATGTGGCTGAGATGCAACTGTTTTAAATTCTGGAAAATTTCTCGAAATATTGAGAAAATCGCTATTAAAGTTGTCCAAATTAAGTTCTTAGCAATGCATATTGCTAATCAAAAATTAGGTTTTGATATATTTATGGTAGGAAATGTACAAAATATCTTCATGGAACATGATCTTTACTTAATATCCTAATGATTTTTGGCATAAAAGAAAAATCGATAAGTTTAAACCATACAATGTATTTTTGACTATTGCTACAAATATACCCAGCAATGGTTTTGTGGTCCAGGGTCACATATGTATATGTATCTAAAAAATAATAATTTTCTAAATGTTTTGTCAAGTAAAAATATGCTTCACGTGGTAAAAAAAAAAATTTAGTGCATCAATTCAAGGCAAACATATTTTATATGACTACATTTCAACTACAATCAACAAGACTACATTTGATTTTATTAATGGATTTTATTTTTAATGGGCTGAACAGATAGAAAGAGAAAACATATAGGTAACAACTGCACATTTCCACTTTTGAAAACAGCGCATGATTTGCCATAATTGCCATCCAGTTGCCATTCTAAACGTATTTTACATGCTTCTTAGTTTGCTTTAGTTTATCTTTATCTCTTCAAGCTGGTGTTTCAGCTCTTAACATGCACATTTTATGTTGAGAAAAGCTGATATTTAAACCACAGTGGAAGGGCTGAACTGTATTTTTTGATGTGATTGTTGTGAACACTCATTGTTAAGTGCTTCACAGCGTGCAAAGGGTCCCTGGAGCAGCTTTGACATTTCTCTGATGTAACTTCACTCACAATGTCAGATCTTTTACTGTTTCTCTATCTCCTTCCTCATCTTTTTAAAGACCACTCATAAGATTAACATTTTAAGGCATTCTTTGTGGACTAAATATCCCATTTTTGCATTTCAGTCTGCATTCTCAGTCACCTTGTGAAGGTCATATAATTGTGTCTTGGATGATTTTGATTCCCTGAGCAGAGATTTCTTATTTGGTATCCTTTGTTAGGCTGAATTTCTCTTTTATTGCTTTGAGGACGAGTACAAATGTTGACCTTGTGAAGGTGCATCCTTGTCGTTGTGGCTCATTATCACCACTGTCCCATGTGTTTCTGTTTTGTGGTCCTTTAATGAACTGGCTAACATGTAGGTGCGGCGTCTGTAACCTAAATACTAGTGAACCCTCTTTAAGAGGTCCTGGATCAGAGCCAGGAGCAGATGTGCAAAACCAAAAAGCCAAGACAGCACCTGCTACTCATGTGAAAGCACCTCACACCTTTTCTGATACTGGCCGATGTGTTGGTCCCATGAGATCCCGTGAGTCAGACCAGCTAAGAGATGTCTGGGAAGAATCCATTAATATAGCATCATATGTTATTTATCATGCCAACGGTGGATGTCACTTTCTTTCAGTGCATCGCTTTTTCTCTATCTTGTTTTTTTTTTCAAGTATTAAGTAAACGCTCCCTGCTGCACTAAGGATTTAATGTGATGGCAGTTTCGCTCAATATCTGTTCACATCAGCATTCACACGATGCCTGTGAATTAGATATGGGCCAGATTAGGATGTACAGGCTTTGGAAGAGAATGTTTGTCAAGGTTACTCTGGCAACCTCAGCATAATGTACTTCAGAATCCGTTACCAAAGCAACAACATACAGTACAATTTGGCCTTGGTTATTTGTAATTTGCATGTCTTTTAGCAAGTAAATGCCAAGAATGAACAGTTTGAAATGACATGTTTGAAATGACCTTGTTTTGGCTTTTTTAAATCCATTGTGTTAAATCATTTTTTCTTCCACTGTGCATTTATAATGAGAGTCATGTACAGTACTATTCAAAATTTTCTATTCAATATATATATATATATATATATTACAGTAAAACAGTAATATTGAGAAATATAATTATTATAAAATATAATATTACTATTAAAAATAAGTATATATAACTGTTTTATTTGAATATATTTTAAAATGGATGCATTTATAATGAGTTTCATGTACAGTACTGTCAAAAGATTGGCTGGATTTGTTTGATCAAAATTATTATAGTAGGAATATTATTAGAAATAAAAAGAACAGTTTTGTTTGTATTTTAAAATGGAATTAATTCCTATCATGGCAAAGCAAATTTTTTAAATATTTCAAAAGTTGTTATATATTTAAAAATGTAATTCTTTTTTTATGATAGCAAAGCAAAAATTTCAACATTTTCAAAAGTGGTTATATATTTTAAAAATTATCAAAATATTTATCATATAATATTTTGTATATATTTAAAAATGTTATTAATTCCTATGATGGCAAAGCTAATTTTTCAAACTATTCAAAAGTTGTTATATATTTAAAAATGTTCCAAATACATAAAAGTTTTTATGTGTTTCAAAATGTATTTATTTTTTATGATGGCAAAGCTAAATTTTCTATATATTCAAAAGTTGTTATTTATTTAATAAATGTTCAAAATATATAGTTTTCTATATATTTAAAAAATATAATTATTTTATTATGATGGCAAAGCTACATTTTCAAAATATTCAAAAGTTGTTATACATTTTTAAAATCTTCTGTTCACAAACAACAAGGGCGCTTGTCGGCTTTTGCAATAAATGTAAAATCGCGATGCATTGAAAGTGGACAATACCAGCTTTTTTTTGACAAAATATGTTTACGGGTTCAGACTGAGCTATATGTGGAGAATAATGCACTGCACTGCTTTTTTAAAATGGCGTTTATTGGTTTTTGCAAATACTCTTCATATGTATATATATGTATATATAACACAACAGTGTTAATGTTGTTACTGTCAAATTAAATGGATTTAAAGGAGAACTCCACTTCCAGAACAACAATTCACAAATAATTTACTCACCCCCTTGTCATCCAAGATGTTCATGTCTTTCTGTTTTCAGTTGTGAAGAAACTATGGTTTTTGAGGAAAACATTTCAGGATTTTTCTCCATATAATGGACTTCATTGGTGCCCTGAATCCAAAATGTGGTTAAAATGCAGCTTCAAAGGGCTCTAAACAATCCCAGCCGAGGAAGAAGGGTCTTATCTAGCAAAACGATCTGTCATTTTTTAAAAAAAATAAAAATTTGTATACTTTTTAAGCACAAAAGCTTAGGTAGCACAGGCTCTGGGATGCGCGTCCACCATGCTACGTACTATTGAATCACGTCGAAAGGTCATGTTGAACGTAGGCAGAACTATAGACCCAGTGTTTACAAAGCGAACGCACAAAGACTAAGAAAGTGCAGGTAAGTTTGTAAACAAAAGCCGACTTGTTCTTCCCGAGTCACATTTGAGATTCGTTCAAAATGAAAGAATTGTTCAAAAACAACCCATTACTAATTCGTAGCAACGTAGACGTATATCCTAGAGCCTGTGCTACACGAGCTTTTGTGCTTAAAAAGTATACAAATTTTTATTTTTCGAAAAAAATGATTGATCGTTTCGCTAGATAAGACCCTTCTTCCCCGGCTGGGATCGTTTAGAGCCCTTCGAAGCTGCATTTTGGAAGTTCAAAATCGGGGCATCAATGAAGTCCATTATATGGAGAAAAATCCTGAAATGCTCTCCTCAAAAAAACATAATTTCTTTATGACTGAAGACAGAAAGACATTGATAACAAGGGGGTGAGTAAATTATTTGTAAATTGTTATTCTGGAAGTGAAGTTCTCCTGTAATGCACCCTTGCTGAATAAAAGTGTTAATTACTGATCCCCAAAAAATAATTATATTATATTTTATATAATGATCACTCAGGTCAAGTTTTAAAAGTGAACCAAACGACTCATCAATGGCTCTTTAAAATATTCAAGTGTAGCTGCCTTTAGCTGAGCCCAGTATCTATCAAACCCAGAGCTGCCTTCAGCTAAAGCCTCTGTTAATATCTATGGTAATTACAGTAGCACAGAGCACTATTGTACAGCCAGGGTTCGTCCTTGGTGAGCATCACCACAAATTAGCTGCTTCGCTCCCTCTGTCACCTCCTCGTAATTTTCCCTTAATTCACATAAAACTCTCTCAACAGAGGCTCTGTGTCTCTCCGAGTAAAATTAATCACAGCTTCCCCATTATAACTTTAGAAATGCTTGAGTTTAGAGGTATTTTAGATGTGTTTACAGTTTTACGAAAACTTTTGTAAAAAGTCATTTTAACAGCATCAGGGCCTAAAATGAGTAAAACAGACCAGACACCCGAGACACATTCAAGCATTGATGCCTTGACAGTAATTCAAAACAGTAAGAAAACAAAAACTTGAATCCTGTGGAAAATTTCTCATCTTTTGGCAGGCTGCTAGACACAGTTCCACAGTTTCAATCCATAAACAATTGTGCCACTACATTATACGGCAACTTATCTACCTCGACACTGTCATTGTTTTACTAAATAAAAGTCCTGTTGTGCTCACAGGGAAAGAAAATCAATGGCTTGAAAGAATGAGCCCTCAGACACGCATTCACAGTGGGGATCTATAAGATATAAGAGCACAAAATTACATTTAGTACAAATTAGGGCTATCAGTTTAACACGTTAGCTTAATTAATTAGTTATGAAAGTTCAGTAAATAAGAAGTTGATATTGTGCCATATTTTAAACACAATATTATGTTTTTTCTCAGTTTTGCAGAGAACTTATTACCTTTGAAGCCGTAGCAGAGTTTTTGCACGTCTCCGACCAACACATCGAGAGTTTAGTTTCTGAATGAATCTGCATTTTGAACGAATCATGTGAATCCATGATTCAAAGGCCCATTTATAAAAAGAGCCATTTACTTCTTTGCTGAATGAATCAGCCATTTGAACAAATTGAATCATATGAGTGAATGACTCATAAAGACATTTACCGCCACCTGCTGGCAGATTTAGTTTCTTATTAAGAGTGTCAGTTTATTAACAAAAAAAAAAAAAAAAAAATAAATAATAATAATAAAAACATTAAAGGGATTTTTAACATCTGTCATCATTTACTCACCCTCATGTCATTTCAAACCTTTCTTTTGTGGAGCATAAATTAAAGTATTTTGAAGACTGTTGGTAACAAAGCTGTTTTGGTCATCATGACTTTCATTATATGAAGAAAAAATAGAGATGTTTCTTAAATGATCTTCTTTTATGATCAATAGTTGACATTAGGCTGTTCCAGCCTAAATTTAGATGTGTAATACATTTTATGTTGAATCAACTAATATAAATGTGAATCCATGATTCAAAGGCCCATTTATAAAAAGAGCCATTTACTTCTTTGCTGAATGAATCAGCCATTTGAACAAATTGAATCATATGAGTGAATGACTCATAAAGACATTTACTGCCATAGCAGAATTATTGTGTGTCCCTAACCAACACAGCGGTGTTTAGTTTCTGAATGAATCTGTGTTTTGAACGAATAATGTGAATCAGTGATTCAAAGGCCTGTTTATAAAAAGAGCCATTTACTTCATTCCTGAATGAATCAGCCGTTTGAACGAATCGAATCAAATGAGTAAATGACTCATAAAGACATTTACCGCCACCTGCTGGCAGATTTAGTTTCTTATTAAGAGTGTCAGTTTATTAACAAAAAAAAAAAAAATAATAATAATAATAATAATAAAAACATTAAAGGGATTTTTAACATCTGTCATCATTTACTCACCCTCATGTCATTTCAAACCTTTCTTTTGTGGAGCATAAATTAAAGTATTTTGAAGACTGTTGGTAACAAAGCTGTTTTGGTCATCATGACTTTCATTATATGAAGAAAAAATAGAGATGTTTCTTAAATGATCTTCTTTTATGATCAATAGTTGACATTAGGCTGTTGCAGCCTAAATTTAGATGTGTAATACATTTTATGTTGAATCAACTAATATAAATTATTTTTTTCTAAAGCTACAATTTGTTATGTCTACTTGATAGTTTCTCATTTATCACAAAAATAGCTTTAAATAATCTTTTGTGGGTATTTTCACAGTCATGGTGATTTTGCAATTAATTAGATTAACCAACACATCATGTAATTAGATTCAAAATTTAAATTGAATAACAGCCCTAGTACAAATGTATTCATTAAAAATCATTAACATAATATTTAAAGTGAAAGTTTTTAAATTAAGTGTCTTATGCTCATTAAGACTGTGATTTTGTGCTGAAAATACTGTAAAAACACTAATATTGTGAAATAGCTGTAAAATAACTGTTTTCTATTGAAGTATATTTATAAATGTAATTTATTTCTGAGATGCAAAGCTGAATTTTCAGCATAATTACTCCGGTCTTTAGTGTCACATAATCCTTCAGAAATCATTCTTATGTATTGATTTGGTGCTCAAGAAACATTTCTTATTATTATCAATGTTGAAAACAGTTGTGCTGCTTAGTATTATGCAGAAATCAAGAAATAATATCATTGAAATTGTGTGTGTGTTTGTTTTTAATAGAAATTAATGCTTTTATTCGGCAAATATGCATGAAATTGATTAAAACAATAAAAACATTACAAAAGATTCTATTTCAAATAAATGCTGTTCTTTTGAAAGTCTATTTATCACATAATTCATCAAAAAAATGTTACCGCAAAATATCAAGCAGCAACAATTGTTTTTAACATAGATAATAAAAAGAACCATTATTAATAATCAGCATATTAGAATGATTTCTGAAGCATCATATGACACTAAAGAGTGGAGTAATGATGCTGAAAATTCAGCTTCATCATCACAGGAATAAATTACATTTATTTCAGCCTGTAATAATATCTCACAATATTGTTTTACTGTATTTTTGATCAAATAAATGCAGGCTTGGTGAGCATATGAGACTTACTGTGTAAAAAATATTAAATAATATAAATAACATAACAAAATTGTGTTTGTGTGTGTGTGTGTGTGTGTGTGTGTGTGTGTAAAATCATAAAACTTTCTATTTATTTTTGAGTTTAAACTATTTGTTAAATTCCCTAAAGAAATAAGAGAAATCGCTCAAGCCCTTTGACAGTAGTGACAGAAAGAGAAATTTAAAACCAAATGCTGCTCCAGTGAGCTCATATAAATCAGAGTGACAAGAGTTTGTCACATTTTCATCTTTTTTCTTTGCCCCAAGTAGCATTCTGGACACATGAGCTTTTGTATTTGTGCGGAGTAAATGAGCTACATTTATTCCAACCCTCACAGTCTCTTACAATCCCATATGACCAACAGAAGCAAGACGAGTGGGTGTGTATGTCGTATATCCCGCTGTGGATTTGTTATCTGTGCGTTTACATGTGGGCGTTTTTGTATTTGAACGACATCCTTACAAAACGTACCTGATTGAAGACACTCACAGTTGTAAATGTATGCACCCTTCACACAGCGGTGTATTGTACGCTGAAGACACTGTTTGCCTTGTGCTCCATCCTTCTTTCTAGGTCTAGTCACTTTCTTTCAGCAACAGACATGAGATCATTACTCACTTTTGGAGGCTTCGGTGAGGCTGCAGGCACAGTGGTTGCATGTTCATCGATTCATCTCAGTTGTTTGTTGTTCCTTTGAAGGGTGAAGATGCCTTTTCACCATGTGAGAGCAGGGCTGCTCTACACAGACAACTACCTGAGCACCTCTCTCTCCGAAACCAGTGAAGAACAGCTCGCCAACATCTCCACAGAAGAGCTTGGCGGTGAGTGAGAATGTGTGTGTGTGTGTGTGATTTGTTTGGATGGCTGCTATTTGTCAGTGTAAATGCATGTAATTTTAGTTAATTATAGTTTGCCCCAGAAATGAAAATGCAGATGGTCACATGGCCATTTACAGAATTGGGTAGTAATTTATTACTTGTAATCTGGATTATGTAATCAGACTCCAAAAATGAAGTACTTGTAATTACATTAAATTACATTTTGAAATACTCGTAATCGGACTACATGAGTTCATGAGTCTCTTGTTTGTCCTGAACAGTTAAACTGCCTGCTGTTCTTCAGAAAATTCCTTCAGGTACCACAAATTATTTAGTTTTTCAGCATTTTTGTGTATTTGAATCCTTTCCAACAATGACTGTATAATTTTGAGATCTATCTTTTCACACTGAGGACAACTGAGGGACTCATATGCAACTATTACAGAAGGTTCAAACACTCACTGATGCTTCAGATTAAGAGCTGGGGGGGTGAAAACTTTTGAACAGAATGAAGATGTGTACATTTTTCTTATTTTGCCTAAAAATCTTTTTTTTTTTTTTTCATTTTGTACTGCCCTGCAGAAGCTACAAAATATACGTACATGTTTCCCAGAAGACAAAATAAGTTAAATTTACCCTGATCTTCAAATTCCAAAAGTTTTCACCCCCCCCCCAGCTCTTAATGCATTGTTTCCTCGAGGAACATCAGTGAGTGTTTGATCTTTGACTTCAACTGTACATTCAGAAAGTCTTCACATTTTGTGGACATTCACACAAAGATCTGTCATTATTCAGTTGGTGACACAGCATGTGACCACTGATTTACAAAAATCATTTCAGGCTTAAAAAGTGTTTCAACATTACATCTACTGATGAACACATTGATTTTTATCTGATTTATCACTCTGTGGATTCTTTGGAAGGCTTTTGTTGTTCAAACACGTTAACATGCACAAATTAACACAAATTAATCTTTTTTGTCAACTGATCTTCGTCCACTTAATATATTTACTTGAAGTACCCCTGAGATTTTTAAATAAATATTTTAATAATTAAGTATCACATTTGCATATTCATTGGTTTTCTGATGGTGACATGATTGGACAACCATGACATAAAGCAATGTTTATTTGCACTTCATGTTAATAACAACAAATGGAATATACTTTCTTACTCTTTGTATTTTTATGTCAATATGGTACTTGGTACAATATTATCCTATTTAAATCAAAGAGATAAACCTTTGAGTTAGGTCAAAAGTAATCAACAATGGATTATGTTACTAACTGCAATTTTTGTCATGTAATTTAAAATCAGTAGTGGACTACATATTTGTAAGTAATCTACCCAGCTCTGGTCATTCAGTTGTATATGTGGTAATAAAAGCAACCAAACAAACCTCAGGGTTTATCCACTTATGCCTCCAGTGTGATAAACATTATAAACCCCTTTACAGTCGCTGCCCCACTACAGTCCATTGCAACTCGAAATCTCACTTCCCTCATCCGGAATGTGTTGTCGGTCATGTGTTAAGGCAGTACCTTAGGGCACACAAGAAGAAAATCGATGGTCTGACTGGTGGGTCAGAGGGTGTTGTGAATACAGTGGTTGATTTGAAAAGATGTTTGAACTGTGGAACTCTCAGATGGAATTAAAGCTTGCAGCACCTCCTTTGAAAATGATTGTTTTGACACACCAGGAACCGAGGGCTGGCCACGGTGGGAGGTTCTACAGTTTGCATATTCATGAAATCAGGGGTAAAAAGTGACAGTAGCAGTTCAGACGAGGTCTGTCTTTTCCGAAAGAAAAAAGCTCTTGAGGGAGATAAAAAGGATTTTTGTGTTAAATAATGAACCACTGACTGGATCAACTTATCAATTCAATTAACTCATATTGAATGAAATCTAGTCGTCTGTAATAAGTCTTGGACATTTGTCTAAATCTGGTAAAAAGTCACATGTAAGGCATAAAAAGAAGCTAAAATATTAACTCAATAAATCATTAAGTCATTAAGAGCCTCGGGGCACATGGAGAGGATTGAGTTTTGCTAATGGCAGAGGAATTAACCCACATGTTCTAATGAGATTGACTTTTTGTTCTTTTATGCTTGGGGTCCCAAAGCCACCCAATGCTTTATTTTTCTTTATATACTATTTATTATGTACTTTCAAAAAGGTCATTGCTATATTTCAATTAAAATTAATTCTGGTGTGATTGCTCTATTAGTGCAGTTAATTTGAATAAGTGTGAACGCTGCCATCCGAACCTTGGTGTGCACCTAACAAGTGGACCAAGACACAATGCTTTAAGAGCCGGGGGTGAATTTTTTTTTATTTTGAAGATCACTTATTTTGTCTTCAGCAAAACATGTAAGTATATTCTGTAGCTTCTGAATGTACACATCTTCATTCTGTTCAAAAGTTTTCACCCCCGGCTCTTAATGCATTGTGTTTCCTTCTGAAGCATCAGTGAGTGTTTGAAGTTTCTGTAATAGTTACATATGAGCCCTCAGTTGTCCTCAGTGTGAAAAGATGGATCTCAAAATCATACAGTCATTGTTGGAAAGGGCTCAAATACACAAAAATGCTGGAAAGCCAAAAAATTTGTGGGACCTGAAGGATTTTTCTGAAGTTCAGCAGGCAGTTTGACTGTTCAGGACAAACAAGGGACTCATGAACAACTATCACTGAACAAAAACACAATAGCAAGAATCATGCATATGTAAACTTTTGAATGTGGTAATTTTTATAAATTCAACTATTATTTTCTCTTGGACTATATGTAAACATCTTTTATGTGAAATATCGTTTTCAGGTCAGTACTAAATAAAACAATAGCATGCATTTTGTATGATCCCTGTTATTTTGGCACAATTAACATTTTGCAGATTCTGCAAGGTGTATGTAAACTTTTGACCTCGAATGTACATCATAAAAGCGGTCAAATTAGGTTGTGAACTTATTCTTATGCCTTTTATTTTGTATCTTTAGCTTCTGTGTTATAAATGACAATGTGAATGCTGGGTAAATCAGGACTTAATGTCTCATTTTATTTTTTGGTCTGGACCAAAACCAACAAGAGAACTGAAATACAAGGGTGTACACACCCTTATTGTAGTAATGTCTTTTTATTTTATTTTATTTTATTTTTAAACATTAAACATATTTAAAAAAATTCAGGGTGCCTATTTAAAGTATATTATTACATTTTGTTTATAATCAGTTTTCACAAGATTAAGAAAAGTCTTCAAGTATCTAAAGTATGAACCCGACACTTCAAGTTAAAAGGGGTAGTTCACCCAAAAATTAAAATTCTATCAATAGTTACTTACCTTCATGTTGTTCCAAACCCGTAAGACCTTCGTTCATCTTCAGAACACAAATTAAGATACTTTTGATGAAATCTGAGAGCTTTCTGACCCCGCATAGACACAACTATCACATTAAAGGCCGAGAAAGTTGTTATTTTTGTTTTCTTTGTGCACCAAAAGTACTCCATAGCTTGATAAAATTATGGCTGAACACTGATGTCACATGGACTATTTCAACTTTACTTGGCCTTGAACGTGGTAGTTGCGTTAAGCATGTTATGAGCTTATAATAAAAGGCCATTGAGACTTTTCCAATGCCAAACAGAACATGATGGTTACAGATATTTTATTTAAAGGAATGCAACAAACATTCAGGCTTTGTGAAATGCAGGAAGCGCTCAGTTCAGCATATTACAAGGCGCACAGCACCTTTGCATCTTTATCCCAGAATAACACCTTGGTGGGTCTTTAAGACAGCAAAAAAGTGTAACACACCTCAGAAAAGATACGAGATACGTGTGTTATTTCTGTCGTTGGCGCTTGCGACTTGGTGTGGGTTGCTTAACCCGAGCTGAACTGAAAAACCGGCACTGATGCCCTTTGAAATGGTGGATAAACGTTCAGCACACTAAATACACGGCTTTAAAAACAGAATGAGCTGCATTTAGTATTTCTGCTGTTTGTGTGATAGCACACGGTGTTTCTGCTGAGAAAAGCAAGCGTTATATAATACAAACGCTTACAGATGACATGCACATTTCACTTGAATTATGAATGTCAATTGAGTTATGTTTACTGACTGTTCTGCATACCTATTTTGTCTCCTTTCTTTTTCTGCAGAGATCCGAGAGGCGTTCCGTGTTCTAGATAGGGATGGGAACGGATTTATCTCAAAGCAGGAGCTGGGTATGGCCATGCGCTCTCTGGGGTACATGCCCAGTGAGGTGGAGCTGGCTATTATCATGCAGAGACTGGACATGGATGGTGAGTCAGTCTCTTTCCACATCTTTCTTATTCTCCAGTTCATTCTGAGGTAGCACCTTCCACACAAACAAAAGAAACGTCTGTCTTCTGGTCATCTGTGAAAACAGCTTTACAATCTGTCACAAACCCCTTCCAGTCCTTGCTTTGGACAGATATATGATATTCTGACCAGTTCACGCTACAGCGATCATAGAAATGAACAATTTATCCAGCACTGGGGGGCTGTAAATACACCAGCGAACGAGGTGAATTCTGAGAAACCTGCATCTTACTCTGTGTGTGTCTGTCCAGCTTTAAGGGTCGCTCAAGGTCAGGTCACTGTTGACTGAATGGCTTGGGAACATGCATTGATTTCGCTCATCAAACTGCCCTGAAGGTTGTAGCTGTTCTTGATCTGCACATTTTGTGCAAGCAGGGCAGTTACAAGTATTGAATAAAACTCACATTATGGGTCTAGGAGGGGTCTTACTCACCCTCATGCCATTCCAAACCCCTAAGACCTTTGTTTTTATGTTATTTTTGTTTTCTTTGCACACAAAAAGTATTATTGTAGCTTTATAAAATTAAGCTTGAAGCACTGATGTCAGATGGACTATTTTAACAATGTCCTTACTACCTTTTTGGACCTTGAACGTGTCAGTTGCATTGCTGCCTATGCAGGGTCAGAAAGCTCTTGGATTTCATCAAAAATATCTTAATTTGTGTTCTGAAGATGAACGACGGTCTTACGGGTTTGGAACAACATGAGTGTGAGTAATATAATTTTCATTTTTGGAGTAACTATCCCATCTATTCTAAGATACAGTCAAACAAAATGTAATTTCAAAATATATTTTACCTCAAAAACTTTTATAAATGACTATTTGGGCTACATCTCAAGCTTTTGACTCTTAATCAAAAAGATGTGCTGCAGATACGAATGCGCCTCTTTACTGTATTTCAGTAATAAATATTTTAAGATTCAGCAGTAGAGCGGAGACAAGGTTTTGCAGCACAGTGGGAGCATTAGCGTGATAACAGCTCGCTCTGACTTATCACTTTAAGTTCCACTGCCGCTCTCTGCTGGTGTTGCCTTTCATACATCCCAGACCAGTAATTTCCTTTTTTTTTTTTTAAAGAGATTGAAAGAGAAAGACTGATAGCTGTTATGCATGCTCACCTTTGTTCACATGCCATAATATTTTCAATATTTTTAAAAAAGACTTGCAAGTGTAAGGTCTGGAGCATGCACCTTAGGACATAATTAGATTCAGTTTAACTTTAAATTATTTATGAAAACTTTTTTATTATTAAAAGTAGTAAAGGTAATAGCAGCTGCAAAGTGATCTGAATTTTAATTTGGTGATGTCTGGTCCATGATATTGGCTTTATTCTATCAAACCACACTGGAAACTGATGTCGAATGAAATGTGAAAAGAAAAATGTCATTGTCAGTTTCAGATGTAATGGTTAGATCAAGTCAGTTTTGAATATATCAGATCTGTAGCCTATTACTTAGTTCAAAGACCCTGAAAGGTTTAATTTAGCTGAAACGCACCAGGAAAAAAACTGCATAACGAAGCAATCAGCAAAGCGTTGCAGATTCTATTAAATTATAATAGTTCCTGACTTAGGTAGAGTAGATTACTGATCCCTGAAGGGCAATTAAAAATTCTATTCTGTTCCATTCTATTGTTTAACTGAACTTTAATCAGCTGTTCTCATCAGATGGAATGTAAAAAGTAACGACTAGCAATGGAAACTGCTGTGCAAAGTAACACAATTTCAACCAGTTCAAATATATGTAATTATTATTTTTCATGCACGTTGCCTGAGACCCTAAATAGTGTTCTGTGCTCATCTGTGCAGCCAAAGACAAAAAAAAGTTAGCAAGCTTTGCTTGAACTTTTGCCATGGCGTTAGAATTGGTACACTTTTGTTGCTTGGCGGTGCCATAGATGGAAACGTGCAGATTAACAGGCAGTAATATTATAATAAGTTGCCCTGTCTACATCACAGGGGGAGCGAAATCTGAGTGGCTCGTTTTTTCACATGCTTGCAGAGAAAGGCTTATCGAAACAAAGTAAATGGGTTGTCCTTATACATGCTTTCTGAGTTGCACTGGAGACTCGATTATAGCACCCAAACATGGAAAAAGTCAGATTTTCATGTCCCCTTTAAGTGAGTATTAGATGACAGCAAAAGTAATCCAAGTGTAAAAATAATGAGAAAACACAATTAAATATTTATTTCCCTCTCAATTTTTTCACATTTTGTTATGTTGCTTTAAAGTAACTGCTTTTTCCCCACACCAATCTATACTTCATGCACCATAGTGACAAAGCAAAAACAGAATTGTCACAGCTTCATTAACTTATTAAAAACTAAAAAACTAAATAAGTACATTGCTTAAATATTCATACCCCTAACTTAGTACTTAGTTGAATCATCTTTACAGCCTCAAGTCTTTTTGGGTATGATGTGACAAGACTTGCACATCAATATTTGGCAATTATCTGCCATTCTTCTCCTCAGAAGGTTTCTCCAAAAATGTGTGATTGGGTTCAAGCCCAGGCTCTGGCTGGGCCACTCAAGGACATTCATAGAATTATTTATAAGCCACTCTTGCTGTGTGCTAAGGGTCATTGCCCTGCTGGAAGGTGAACCTTCTGCCCAGTTTGAGATTTTGAATGCTCTGCTGGGTTTTCATTATGGCTATCTAAATATTTTGGTGCATTGGGCTTTTCTTCTACTCTAACGAGTCCCTCAGTCCCTGCCACTGAAAAATAGCCCCACAGCATGAGGCACAACTTACTTTTGGGATGATACTCTGCAAGTGATAAGCAGTGCCTGGTTTCCTCCAAACATGATGCTTGGAATTGAGGTTCATCAGATCAAGAATCTTGTTTCTCAGAGTCTAAGAGTCCTTTAGTTGCTTTTTTGCAAATTTCAAGCACGTTTTCGTGTGTCTTCACTGAGGAGAGGATTGAGTCTTGCCACACCATAAAGCCCAGATTGGTGGAGTGTTGCAGTGATGTTTGTCCTTCTGTAAGTTTCTCCCATCTGCATATATGATCATGGAGCTTGACTAGAGTGACCATCAGCTTCTTGGTCACCAGTCTAACCAAGGTCCTTCTCCATCAATTGCTCAGATTGGCCAGGAGGCCAGCTCTAGGAAGAGCCGTGGTTGTTTCAGTCTTCTTCCGTTAAGGGTAACGGAGACTACATGCTTGCATTTCTTTTTCTGAGCTCTACGGGCAGTTTCTTTTTACTTCAGGGCTTGGTTTTTGCTCTAAAATGCATTTTCAGCTGTTAGGCCTTTTATTGAGAGGTGTGTGCGTTTCCAAATCATAACCATTCAATTGAATTTGCCACAGGTTAACTTGTGTAGTAACCTCTACAAGCAATATGAATGCTCCTGAGTTAAATTTCAACTGCCCCAGATATGGTATGAATACTTATGCAATGGAATCATTTTTTTTGTTTTTAATACATTTTCAAAGAAAAAAACAGCAGTTTTTTGCTTTGCCATTATGGTGCATGGAGTGTAGACTGATGTGGGGAAGAAAGTAAAAAATTAAGGGGTATGAATACTTTCGCAAGGCACTGTATATGCAGTGTCATGCATTTACTTGAACTTACTGAAGATTTGTTTGTTTTTTTTTTTTAATTCTCAAAATTCTAACTCAAATGTTCTCTTCCTGATGCAGGTGATGGACAGGTGGACTTTGATGAATTCATGACAATACTGGGACCTAAACTTGTTTCTTCTGAAACCAGAGAGGGCTTCTTAGGAAGTACTATAGACAGCATATTCTGGCAGGTATGAAAGCATCCATCTGTTTTCTATATTTCAATGTTCTCTTCTCTTTCTCATTGTTGGGTTCGCATTTGTATTCTGAGCATGAGGATAAGATTACGGGTCACACTTTGCCCTCTCCACCTGCTTCCTCCATCCCATGACTACTGGCGAATGTGATTCTTCTTAGACTGTGGGCTTCAAAGTGAGTAGACAGATCTGCCCATTTCAAAGCGAACACGGGTTCATACAGCGAAGAAATCCCAGTTTCACTTCCAAGAGATTTCTTTGAGCGCTGAGGAAGGCATATTAATTGAAAGATTTGCCAGTTAAAAGGAAATGTAGATCTGAATTAGTCATCACAGGCAGTTTGCACTCTCTCTTTCTTGTTCGGTCTTCATCTCTGCTGACATCCTGTCTTGAGTTTATATTTGCATGTTTATGTGTAGCCTCTTTTCCTCGTAGAGGAAGCCGAACGGCGTGTGTAGGAGTGAGAAACAGCAAGGTCACAGACACTGGTTGTCTCGAAGGTGATTTAAATGCTCGTCTCAACACACCTTTAGTGGGACACAGTGACTCATAACTGCAACAGTAATCCATGTAACATCATCACACCAGCATACCAAACACCCTTTCCCCCTCTGATGTTATTATGAGGCCAATACAAGTCTAATAATGGCACAATGACAAAACCTCCTAGGAAATATTGTGTTTTGACAGAGATCTGATATTGGGATCATTTCACAGTTTTCTGCTAGAAATCCTACACTTTTCTTGCACAGTTTAGGTTTTTTTTTTTGAATGTGTGGTTTAACATGCCATTGTTCAAAAGCTTGGGGTAAGAATTTTTACAAAAGATTAATTCTTTTATTCAGCAGGAATACATTAAAGTGATTAAAGGTGACAGACTTATATAAGAAAAAGCAAATCAATTCTGTTCTTTTGAGCTTTCTGTTTATCAAAGAACCATGAAAAAAAATGTTTTCAACATTGATAATAACAAGAAAGCTTTTGAGCAACAAATCAGCATATTAGAATGATTTGTGAGAGAGATCATGTGACACTGAAGACTGGACAAATTATGCTGAAAATATAAAATTATTTCACAATATTAGTGTTTTTATTGTATATTTAATCAAATCAAGCCAGCCTTGGTGTGTATTAGAGACTTAAAATTTTATTTTTTATTTTAATTTTTTAAAAATTAAAAATGTAATACTACAAAATGAATAATTATTTCTCTCTTATGCTTACCAATGTTGCAAACTGTATATTTAATAAAAAAATAAAAAAAAAACATTAACATTGCGAAATATTATTGCAATTTTAAATCACTGTTTTATTTTATTATATTATCAAATGTAATTTATTCCTGACTTTACAGGAATGAATTACATTTGATAATATAATTTATTTGGAGGAATAAAGTTGAAGAGTTCAGTTTGTGCTGCTTCATATTTTTTGTGGAAACCATGATACATTTTTTTTTTCAGGATTCTTTGATGAATTTTTAAAATCATTATTGTTATTATAAATAGTAAAAATAAGTATTCATTTTGTAGTATTAGATTTGTAATACGTTTTTTTATTATTAATTTCAATTAATTATTATTTTTGTTATCAGATATTAATTAATCAAGATGCAAGAACTGAAATATGTAAAGGTGAAATTTATAAAAATCACTTATTTAATTAAAATAAGTGATTTTATACATTTTATAATATTGTAAAAATTTCTGTACATAAACTAAAATTTGGTCTCTTTTTGCCTAATTAACAAGCACAAGCGAATGCAACCATTTATTTGCCAAATATATAAATATATATTTATATATTTACAGTAGTGTGTAATTTCTTTTTATATTTTGTAAAAATACCTAACCACATTACAGCTTTTACTGTATTTTTAATCAAATAAAGTCAGTTCTGGTGTGCATAAGAGACTTCTTAAAAAAATATTTAAAAATCTTTTAAAATGTTAAATGACAAACATTGATAGAATATTATAAAATGTATTAAATGCGATGTATTAAAAACCTAATTCATAATTTTTACACAGTAGTGTTTATATATATTTATATATTTGGCAAATAAATTGTCACATTCAATTGTGCTTGTTAATAAAAAAAAAAAAAATATTTAATAATATTTAATATATTAAATATTACATTACAGTATTATATGCTGTATAAAATCACCTATTTTAATTAAATAAGTGATTTTATGAATACGATTTCCAAATTTTTCCTTATTAAGATTTTCCAATCTTGATTAATTAATATCAGATAAAAAAAGGTAATTAATTTTAAATTAATTTAAAAATGTATTAAAAATATAACACAACAATATAATTTAATAGAAAAAAAAAACATAATAGAACACAATGACTGATTTAAGTTAGGATTTCTCATTTAATTTATATCAATTTACACTACAGTACATCAATTCTACCCCTACTCCTGAGTTTTTCCCAAGGTTTTCTTTCAAGGTTAAGTGCATCTTTGCAGGCAGTATCTGTAAGGTTCCTGTCAAATACATTAAAAGCTATTTGCGTCATAAAACCATTCTTATAAATATAAACACACCATGTCTTTGACACTGATGTGAAGTGTCACACACAGTGCACTGGAACCGGATCAATCCCAAAAAGCGGTTGATTTTTAAATGGTTGCCGTAGATGTAACGTCATAAAGCAGTCAGAAGAAAGTTAGCTCTTATCTGTCAGCACAAAGAAGTTGTGTTTGTCCTCATAAGGGTGTCATCTCAGTGTGGATTTGCATGCTGACTAGGACATTTTTCATCCCAAGAACCTCGAGGCCCTTTGCGTAACATGAAAGACTGAGCACGTATTAGTGGGGGGCGTTTAAAAATGTTCTTAACAAGATTGTCAATGGGGACGTCAGAGTGGAGCCAAAAGCCACAGGCAATCATGGATTATTAGGAACACATAGGTATAAACAAGCTTGTTTTCCTCACCCTGAGGAACACAAACCTGGGAAGTGTGTATAGCGGTGGTGCCAACAACCCTGATTTGACAGTGGAAATGATTTGAGACAAATACAGTCAGCATTAACCTGTATCACTAACAGCACATTCTAGCCGTGATGTATAATTCACATGTTTATTTCTCTGTTGTTTCAAAACATCTATATACTTCCATCTGCACTAGAGATGGCAATGCATTATGTAGTCTGCCTATGTTGTATTGCATTACAAGAATATTTCTGATGTATTCTATAGAACTTGAACATGTATAGGTGTTTTTTGTATATACTGTACACTACCATGCAAAAGCTGAGGGTTGGTAATATTTTTTTGAAAGAACTCTCTTATGCTAACCAATGCTATTGTATGTTTGATCAAAAATACAGTAAACAGTAATATTGTGAAATATTATTTCAACTTAAAATCAGTGTTTCTAGTTTAATATACTGTAAAACGTAAAGTTATTCCTGTAATATTAGAAATACATTTAATTGTAGGAATAAAATTTATTAGTTGTGCTGCTTCATACTTATGTGGAAACCATGATATATTTTTTTTTACTGTCATTTTTTATCAGTTTGCTTTTAATGCAAGTATTAATTTTCTTGGAAAAAAAAATCTTACAGACAACATTTTTAAAATCAGCATATTAGAATGATTTCTGAAGGATCGACTCTAAAGACTGGAGTAATGATACTTTCCAAACACAGGAATAAATTACACTTTAAAATACACTGCTCAAAAAAATAAAGGGAACACTTAAACAACACAATGTAACTCTAAGTCAGTCACACTTCTGTGAAATCAAACTGCCCACTTAGGAAGCAACACTGATTGACAATCAATTTCACATGCTGTTGTGCAAATGGAATAGACAACGGGTGGAAATTATAGGCAATTAGCAAGACACCCCCAGTAAAGGAGTGGTTCTGCAGGTGGTGACCACAGACCACTTCTCATTTCCTATGCTTTCTGGGTGATGTTTCGGTCACTTTTGAATGCTGGCGGTGCTTTCACTCTAGTGGTAGCATGAGACGGAGTCTACAACCCACACAAGTGGCTCAGGTAGTGCAGCTCATCCAGGATGGCACATCAATGGGAGCTGTGGCAAGAAGGTTTGCTGTGTCTGTCAGCGTAGTGTCCAGAGCATGGAGGCGCTACCAGGAGACAGGCCAGTACATCAGGAGACGTGGAGGAGGCCGTAGGAGGGCAACAACCCAGCAGCAGGACCGCTACCTCCGCCTTTGTGCAAGGAGGAACAGGAGGAGCACTGCCAGAGCGCTGCAAAATGACCTCCAGCAGGCCACAAATGTGCATGTGTCTGCTCAAACGGTCAGAAACAGATTCCATGAGGGTGGTATGAGGGCCCGACGTCCACAGGTGGGGGTTGTGCTTACAGCCCAACACCGTGCAGGAAGTTTAAGATTTGCCAGAGAACACCAAGATTGGCAAATTCGCCACTGGCGCCCTGTGCTCTTCACAGATGAAAGCAGGTTCACACTGAGCACGTGACAGAGTCTGGAGACGCCGTGGAGAACGTTCTGCTGCCTGCAACATCCTCCAGCATGACCGGTTTGGCAGTGGGTCAGTAATGGTGTGGGGTAGCATTTCTTTGGAGGGCCGCACAGCCCTCCATGTGCTCGCCAGAGGTAGCCTGACTGCCATTAGGTACCGAGATGAGATCCTCAGACCCCTTGTGAGACCATATCCCGGTGCGGTTGGCCCTGGGTTCCTCCTAATGCAAGACAATGCTAGACCTCATGTGGCTGGAGTGTGTCAGCAGTTCCTGCAAGACGAAGGCATTGATGCTATGGACTGGCCCGCCCGTTCCCCAGACCTGAATCCAACTGAGCACATCTGGGACATCATGTCTCGCTCCATCCACCAATCCCATGTTGCACCACAGACTGTCCAGGAACTGGCGGATGCTTTAGTCCAGGTCTGGGAGGAGATCCCTCAGGAGACCATCCGCCACCTCATCAGGAGCATGCCCAGGCGTTGTAGGGAGGTCATACAGGCACGTGGAGGCCACACACACTACTGAGACTCATTTTGACTTGTTTTAAGGACATTACATCAAAGTTGGATCAGCCTGTAGTGTGTTTTTCCACTTCAATTTTGAGTGTGACTCCAAATCCAGACCTACATGGGTTAATAAATTTGATTTTCACTGATAATTTTTGTGTGATTTTGTTGTCAGCACATTCAACTATGTAAAGAACAAAGTATTTAATAAGAATATTTCATTCATTCAGATCTAGGATGTGTTATTTTAGTGTTCCCTTTATTTTTTTGAGCAGTGTATATTAAAAGATAAAACAGTTATTTTAATTAGTATAAATATTTTACAATATTACAGTATTTTTAATCAAATGAAGTCAGTCTTGTTGTGCATAAGAAATGTCTTACAAAGATCTTACTTAAAATGTTAAATTACAACATTATAAAATGTATTAATGAACTGAAAGCAAAAATAAAGATTGGCTAATGATAGACAGACAGGTGCAGGTGATTTACTAATAATGACAATAACAAGGACAGGAACCGGAACACCTTATATGGGCACATGAGGAAAAAAACTATAAAAATAGTCCAGGGGTGAGACATATACACTAGTGTAAATATATAAATATACACTGCTGTTCAAAAGATTTTGAATGTTTTTTAAAGATATTTCTTATGCTCATCAAGGCTTTATTTATATGATAAAAAATATGGAAATAACAGTAATTTTGTGAAATATTATTACAATTTAAAATAACTGTTTTTTTTTTCATATACTTTTTTTTATTCATGTGATGCAAAGCTGAATTTTCATCATCCTTTATTCCAGTCTTTAGTGTCAGATGATCCTTCAGAAATCATTCTAATATGCTGATTTATATTTTGTTTTTGTTTTTTGTTTTTTTTTTTTTTTTTTTTTTTATTTATTACATTACATTACATTATATATTTTTTGGAAAATGTTTTGGAAAAAAATCCTTTTTTCAGGATTCTTTGAGTAAAATGTAAAAAAAAAAAAAAAAAAAAAAGCATTTATTCAAAATAGAAATCTTTTCTAACAATATAAGTCTTTCCCATCACTTTGTATTAATTTAATTTTTGTATTAAAAAAAAATTATTTAAAAAGTAAATAAACAAATAAGTAAATAAATAAATAAATGACCTTAAACATTTGAACAGTAGTGTCAATTTTATACACTAGTGTAAATATATAAATATACACTGCTATTCAAATGTTTGGGATTTTTATTGTTTTTTAAAGATAAGATTTCTTATGCTCATCAAGACTGTATGTATTTGATAAAAATACAGAAAACAAAAGTAATTTTGTGAAATATTATTAAAATTTAAAATAACAGTTTTCTATTTTAATATACTGTAAAATACAATTTATTCATGTGATGCAAAGCTGAATTTTCATCATACATTATTCCAGTCTTTAGTGTCACATGATCCTTCAGAAATCATTCTAATATACTGATTATTATATTATATTATATTATATTATATTATATTATATTATATTATATTATATTATATTATATTATATTATATTATATTATATTATATATTTTTTGTAAAATGTGATACTTTTTTCAGGATCCTTTGATGAATAAAAATTAAAAAAAAAAAAAAGTCTTTACCATCACTTTTTATTAATTAAACACATTCTTGCAGAAAAAAATAATAATTTCTTTATTAAATAAATAAATAAATAAATGACCTCAAACACTTGAACAGTAGTGTATATTATTTTTTTTTTTTAATAAATGCTTTTCTCTCTCTTTTTTTTTTTTTTTACATTTTATTTATCAAAGAATCCTGAAATCACATGTCCAAAAAAAATATCAAGGAGCAAAAAACTGTTTCCAACGTTAATAATAAATCAGCATATTACAATGATTTCTGAAGGATCACGTGACTAATATGCTGAAAATTCAGCTTTGCATCACAGAAATGAATTACATTTTAAAGTATTTTAAAATAATAAACCATTATTTAAAATTGCAATAATATTTCATGATATTACTGTTTTTCTGTATTTTTTCAACTTTGATGAGCATAAAGACTTCTTCTCTGATCTCTTTTGAACGTTAGTGTATATTTACATATTTGTACTTGTTAATTAAGCAAAAAGAGACCAAATTTCAATTTATGTAGAGAAATGTTACAATATTATACAATGTACATATCATCTATTTTAATTAAATAAGTGATTTTGACCTTTTCGTATTTCAGTTCTTACGTCTCGATTAATTAACATCTGATAACCAAAATATCTGAGCAAATGTAAAACTGACTTGATGTTGTGTGTCAATGCCAAAAAAGCACAGGCCTTCTATGGCTCATGAATACTAATTAGGTACTGTAATATCAGAACTAGCTAATCAATAATCAGCCTAATCATTTCTCATCACAAGCCAAAAACTTTGCAAAATCACTTGTCTGTTGGAGACTTTGAGTCGGCCAAATAGCCTACAGACATAAAATAAATATGTCAATAATTTTTTAGTGCACAATATTCAGCCTACAAGTGGATTGGCTTATAATGTCCTCATGGATTTATTTGTTTGTTTAAAATCAGCTCTCTGTTTAGTATTCATGTGAGCAAAGGACAATACTCCTGTCTCTGTTGTGTTCTGAAATGAAGATTAACATATTTTTTAGACAGAAGGAGTGGGTGAATAAACAGCAGAGAGAGAAACTAAGAGAAATACGAAAAATGCGCTGAGCCAAAATGATAGGAGCATTCAGGAGTATCCCCAACAGTCACCACAGCATTAAGGAGTGTGTCTCTTTTTCAACTCGCCACAGCTGACAACTCAATTAAGCCGTGAATCAGCCGGGCGCTGTCCTCCTCCGTGTCCGGCCCAGATGAATGACACTGGCATCTCTCTAACATTGTCTGCTTGTATTGCCAGCGGCATCGATGCTACGCTAGAGCCATAACAGTCTGATAGTAAACTAAAAAGCTCTGTGGAGGCATTTAGAGCAGCATGACAAACAAACTCAGCAGGACCCGATGCACAAATATTCACTTTTTAGAGCAGTTTGTGCTGACGAGTGTACAAGGGAGATTACCACTATAGGCAGTGAATTTAAAATACTGCAAGCTTTTAATGCCCAAGAAGATGGCCACATTAGTGCAAACCACAAACCCAGCATTTATTTGATTAGAAGCACAGTACAAACTGTAATATTGTGACGCGTTATTAGAAATGAATAGATCTGTTTTCTATTAGAATATATTTTGAAATGTAAGCATCATTACTCCAGTCTTTAGTGTCACATGATCCTTCAGAAATCATTCTAATATTTTGATTTGGTTAGAAACACTATTAAAGGTTTTTGAGGAAAACATTTCAGGATTTTTCTCCATATAATGGACTTATATGGTGCCCCCGATTTTGAACTTCCAAAATGAAGTTTAAATGCAGCTTCAAAGGGCTCTAAACGATCCCAGCTGAAGAAGAAGGGTTTTATCTAGCGAAACGATCGTCATTTTTTTCGAAAAATAAAAATTTGTATACTTTTTAAGCACAAAAGCTTGTGTAGCACAGGCTCCGGGATGTGCGTCCATAACGCTACGAATTAGTGATGGGTCGTTCTTGAGCGATTCGTTCATTTTGAACGAATCTTTAATGTGACTCGGCAAGAACGAGTCGTCTTGGGGAGTGATTCGTTCAGTTGTAAATTATTTGTGAATTGTTGTTCTGGAAGTGGACTTCTCCTTTAAGCGAAACAGTTTGTCGCTTAATATTTTGTCAGGATTTTTTGATTAATAGAATGTTTAAAATAACAGTCTTTCTTAGAAGTCATAATTTTTACATGTACACTACCAGTCAAAAATTTTGAAACAGTAGGATTTTTTATATTTTTTTGTTTATTTTATTTATTTGTTGTTTTATTTATTTGATCTACGGTGCAGCAAAAACAGTACAATTTTGAAATATTTTTACTATGTTTTCTATTTGAATGTATTTCAAAATGTAATTTATTCCTGTGATTTCAAAGCTGAATTTTTAGCATCATTACTCCAGTCACATTATCATTCAGAAATCATATTAATATTCTATTACTATTATTATTTTTATGTTAAAAACAGCTGAGTATATTTTTTTCAGGTTTCTTTGATGAATAGAAAGTTCGTAAGAACAGCATTTATCTAAATACAGATATTCTGTAACATTATAAATGTCTTTATCATCACTTCTGATTAATTTAAAGCATCCATGATAAATAAAAGTACTGATTTCTATTTCTATTTTCTATATCCCCCACCCCCCAAAAAAATGCTTTTTAATGGTATAGTAAATAATGTTACAAGGTTTTTTTTTTCAGATAAATGCTAATCTTTAGATCTTTCTATTCATCAAAGTATCCTGAAAAAATGTACAAAATGTACTCAACTGTTTTAAATATTAATAATAATAATTATACATGTTTCTTGAACAGCAAATCAGCATATTAGAATGATTTCTGAAAGATCATGTTACACTGGAAGACTGGAGTAATGATGCTGAAAATTTAGCTTTGATCACAAAAATAATCACATTTTCCAAATAAATTCAAACAGAAAGCAGTTATTTTAAATAGTAAAAATATTTCACAATTTTACTGTTTTTACTGTACTTTGGATCAAATAAATGCAGGCTTGGTGAGCAGAAGAAACTGTTTTAAAAAACATTAAAATCTTACTGTTCAAAAACTTTTGACCGGTAGTGTATTTAAGTATATAAACATTACGTACGTATGTATGTTTATATTATTTACTTGCGCAAAGACATAATTTCAAAAACATTTATTTCCAAACGTGATTTTCCCCCCATTTTTAATTGTTTTACTTTAAGGTTAGATTTTTGTACATTGTTTTGAATGAAACATCAAAAGGATAAACAATGCTGATTTATTCTCTTAGAATTATTTGCTCATATTTCCCAAGGAGGCCAAAAATTGTTTATCCGTTTGATGTTTCCAAAAACATTATTTCATAAAGTGACCCCCACCACCACCACCACCATTTTCATTGTAGAAAAACAATTTAAAAAGGGATTAAATAAATGTTTTTCTCCATGTTGCCCACAATTATTAGCACCCCTAGAAATTCTTATGAATAAAATATTTCTGAACTATTTCCCCATTTACATATTTCAGCACACCAGAGTGATTAGGAGCATGAAATTGTCCAGCCATGACTTTCTCTTTCACAGCAATGTAAATACGAGGGAACACAAAGGCCGAATTCCATTAATCATCCATCACAACAAATAAAACAAAAGAGCAGCAAAAGACTGTTGCGCTTTACAACATAGAAGGTGACTGTAAGAAAATAGCTAAAGCATTGAAAAGATTCACAGTTGAAGAACTGCAGAAATGAGTTAGGCCAAAAAACCTCAAGAAATATCAAACAGCTCCTACATCACCACAAGTTGTTTGGGAGGGTTTCAAGAGAAAAAGTTTTCTGCTTTCTTCCAAAAACAAACTCCAGCTTATTCAGTTGCCAGACACGACTGGAGCTTCAAATGGGCCTGGATTCTGTGGTCAGATGAAACACTAAAAAAAAATAAATAAATAAATAACACGTGAGATGGATTTTCTATGTTGTGGGCCTTATCTGCCTCAGGTTCTGGGCATCTTGTTCAGATACATGGCATCATGGATTCTCTCAAATGCCAACAGATAAAAAATCAAAACCTTACTGTTTCTGCTAGAAATCTTATAATGGGCAATAGCTGGATCTTCCATTAGGACAGTGATCCAAAACAAACATTAAAATCAACATCAAAATCTAGTTCTCTGACCTGAACCCTATAGAAAAAGAGTGGGGTGAACTGCAGAGAAGAAGCACCAACATGGACCACAGCATTTGGAATGATATTCTGCATGAAGCAATGGTCTCTAGTTTCTTATCAGGTGTTCTCAAACTCATCAGGCTTTATAGGAGAAAACTCAGAACTGTTATGTTGGCAAATGGAGGTTGCAAAAAGAATTGCACAAAAGGGGACCAGTAATTGTGGCCGGTACGTATTCAAGAAGGGGCTACTTGTACTAAGTACAAATAATGACATGCTATTTACACTGAGTACAAATAGCAATGGATTCTATTTACACTAAATGAAAATAGCAGCATTTTCTTAGCAATATGCTGTGTAGACAAATTGCAACCTGATCTCATGACAAAAACATACCAGTGGGAATGTTTTCGCAAGACGCGAAATATGTACCGCCATGTACGCTTCGTGACATGTTCGATGTGAAATGTCCACTGAGTGGTGCTAAAAGATTGTTCGTTTTTTCGTACATATGGTACATTTTATGTGATGTCGGTTTTGTACTTGTCACCGCAGTTCTGACTTGAATTGTCCATTAAGTAGCGCTATAACTCTAATGCTCCATGACGTTTTAAAATAACGTAGCATCTGCACTACACCTAAACCTACCCTATAGTATGAACAACAGCGAATGTGACGTAAAAATGCAATTACAAACATGCTGTTTAGCTTTATTTTTCAATCTCTCATTTTTCAGCTCTTTCATTGTGAGTCATGTTTTTCACAGGATTTGTACCCAAAGATTCTGCATTCTAAGTCCAGTTCTATGCAAGCTGAGCTACTGAGCAAGCTTGTTATGTCTGGAAAGCATATCATATGGAGCTGTAATCATAACTACCGTGTATAAAAATGATTAAAACTGCTTGCTGTTTTGCCGTGTTTATTTCTGTTGGAAACTGCAGTGATATGTAGTTATTGGTACGTATTTCGCATCTTGTGAAAAAGTTCCCACAGGTACGTTTTTTGAGTCTAAATGTTTAATTTTACTAAAATTATTAAATGCCGATAACCGATAAATACCTGTGAGGCATGTTATTTAACACTTTTAATTGATTTACTTAATTTTATTGAAAATAGATGCCTTTCTGATCTGATATGTGATGTGAAAAGGGAGAAGAATGAGTTTGGCAAAACTCATTCAGGTCGTTCGCGTCAAAAAGCCATTGCCAGCACTTTACTACCTACACCACTGGACCTGTTGTTGACAGCCTATTTTGCAAGGTTGTCTAGCGCAATCACACATTGGTGGGCAGAGTTAGTGTAAATAGCTTCTGCCAACAAGTGTAAATCAGCATTTTTTCAATTCCAGTCCTCGTGCCCCACCACTCTGCATATTTTATATGTATCTCTTTTCACAAATGCCGTTTGTTCTATTGGAACGTAAGTGCCCTGCGAAGTGGACATCACCGGATCTTCCGGCATGATTCCAGTGCGAAGTGAGCATATATGTTCCATTTAACAGTTATTAAAGCGTGCAAGACATTAATTTAAATTGTATTTATTTACAGATGCATTTATGTCGCACTTTACACTTCTCTAGTAAGATTCGTCTGTGTGTGAAGACACTGCAGTCCATGAGTAAATGTCCCAAAGTGAAGCAAACTTCAATGGATTTCCGCTGCTCAGAGAGTAGGGAACAATGAATACTGTGTAGGGACCATGTCAGTTGGAACACAGGTTATTAGAATCAGGTGCGTTAACTAAGAGAGACATACAAAATATGCAGAGCGGTGGGGCGCGAGGACTGGTCTAAATAGACAGTCTGAATAAATTATTTAACAATTACATTTTCTGAGTGTCTATTTACAGTAAATTCAAATAGCCCGCCTTGTTGGCAGAGGCTACTCACGCTAACTCCGCCCACCAGTGTGTGGTTGCACTAGACAACATGACAAAAGACATAAATAAAAATGCGGTAAAATTCATTGACTTTTTGACCCGATTGACACGAGTTCGAATCCACCTTTTGCCAAACTCGTTCTTCTCCCTTTTCACATCACATATCAGATCAGAAAGGCATTTATTTTCAATGAAGGAAATGATCAAAAAAGTGTAAAATAAAGTGCTTCACGGGTGTTTATCGGTGTTTATTAGGGTTGTCCCAAGGTGGCTTTCATTTAATAATTTTAATAAAATAGACAATTTACACTCAGCACATTATTACATACTGTTTTATAATGCACTACAATACTGAGGTGCAAATATCTGACACTAAGTAGAATAAATTCTACTAAGTAGATTTTCTCAATATTTAATTTTTTTGCACCCTCAAATTCCAGTTTTTCAAATAGTTGTATGACCAGTATTGTCCTGTCTAACAAACCATAAATCAATGGGGAAAAGCTTATTTATTCAGCTTTCAGGTGATGTATAAGTCTCAGTTTCAAGAAATTTACCCTTATGACTGGTTTTGTGGTCCAGGGTCACATATTTGCCAAGGGGGGAACAATTTCCTTAACCGCAACTGTATATTTTGGCTTTGGTGGCTTAAGTTTCCTATATTTTTTTAGTCTGAGCTCCTAATTCAAAATGAATATGATTAGTGGTCATAACTTTAAAAATCTTATCACAAAAGAGTTTTAATGCTGGTAAAACAAGGAGTTATTTTGTTGTTGTTGTTGTGTTTTTTCACTGTTGCTAAAAATAAACTGATTGCATCAGGGCGTCATATATCACATCATGAACAAGATGACTGAATGCCTGTCAATGCATGCATCACTCCAAATTCAGACAATTTCTGACGCGGCTTTCCAAACATCATTTGTCTATTATATAGCAGCATGTGGGCAGAAATCTCTCATAGCAGTGTTAACTTCTCCATCTTGCCTGTACTCGACAACATGTGCTCCCATATCTTTGCTCCCATTGGCAGTCGCGGCTCATTTGCATAAAGTGCAACTTTTCTCAACTCTGTCGCATCGCCGGACACGCCCACGGCTGCTCAGTGTCGGCGGAAATCACAAACTTCTGGTCATTTTATCACAGCAAATGGCTGCATGTTAAAACGCAGCTCTTTGAGAAGAGAAATGTTTATGTACGTAGGTTAATAGCACCTGTTTTCTGCTTGTAATTCTGGTCTGGAGTTATCCTGCTGATTGTCTTCTATCCTCTAGGACACTTCAGCTAATGGAACGGGGATGAAAAGTAGGACAGATGCATTGCTTCTTTCACACTGGCGGTCATTAACATGATGAGATAACAATCAGGCCTACGAGCAGATGGGTCCTAACTGTGTCAAATGTCACATGTGGAGACTGTGACAGAGACACTGCATTGGTTATGTCTTAAAACTCGTAATCAGCTCGTCACCCTTGTCGGTTATGAATGCCGAATACTGCATGCATACATGCAAAACTGAATGCGTGTGTGTGGTAATGATCAGCAATTTAAACCAATATTTAGCCAGGTCATAGTGCAAGTACTTGATCTACTATAGCTGCTGTTAGAGTAAGTAGAGGTAATATTGGCCCAGGATTTGTGGAGCTGAATGAAAATGAGTTCGTTCGAAGTAATGGATGGCTGCTAAACCCCAGACCCTCCTGTTACAATCGCCCTGCTCCCAAACGCACCATTCACGCCCAAATGCCATCTGTTCAGTTCACACTTCCCAAAGTGACAGTTGCAGAACTGGCAGCTGAATTACAGGCTGTTAGTGCCTTGGAAATGATTTCACAGAAGACAGTTGTACGTGTCTGTGAGTGTGTGTGTTTTGTGTGTGTACTTGTAGTTCAAGGGTATAGATCATGTTATAGTAGGGGCATATCACTGCACTTCCTCAAATGATTTTTCAGCGCTTTTTTGGCACGCAGTAACAAGATGTTGGAGTCTCTGATAAGACACCACAGACGGTCCCCCCTGATGTCTTGACGGAGTGATATAGTATCGATTGGCAGACTGTATGAGATATTCTGAATCATCTTGTCTTGATTAAGGATCGGCTTACTTAGATTGAGCTGTGGCTTTGAGGGGCCACTGAAAAAAATAGCCTGATAAAAGCACCAGATAAAAATAGGTCTGTCAAATGAGCACTTTAGTTGAATACGGTTATATATTTCTTAAAATTAACATATTTAGTCATGTCTGACTCGTATATTCCAGATTGAGATATTTTCCTTCAATGGAAGCAGTTTGAGCTGAATTACAGAGAAATACCTCCTAAATGTGAAGTAGGTTTTTTAAATCCACAGACTGTCCAGAGAGAAATAATAATAATAATAAAACAATATTTTGGGTCACAATAATGTATTCGAATTATGTGTTAAGTATATTATGTTTTGAGTCCACAAATAATAATAATATTATTATTAATAATAATTATTATTATTAATAATAATAATTATTAATAATAATAATTTAAAATATCATTATTATTATTATAAATAAAACAGTGACATTTTGATGTCTAATGGGCCTTTTTGTAATATATATATATATATATATATATATATATTGACTTCTAAAGGGTCACAATAATGTTTTTGAGATATGTTTGAAGTATATTATGTTTTGAGTCCACAAATAATAATAATAATAATAATAATAATAACAATAATAATAATTTATTATAATAATAACAATAATTTAAATATAATTATAAATAAAACAGTGACATTTGGATGTCTAATGGGTCTTTTTGTAATATATATATATATAGACTTTTAAAGGGTCACAATAATGTTTTTGAGATATGTTTGAAGTATATTATGTTTTGAGTCCACAAATAATAATAATAATAATAATAATAATTATAATAATAATAATTTAAAATATTACTATTATAAATAAAACAATGATATTTTGATTTCTAATGAGCGTTTTGTAAAATAAAATAAAATAAAATAAAAAATATATATTTTGACTTCTAAAGGGTCACAATAATGTTTCTGAGATATGTTTGAAGTATATTATGTTTTGAGTCCACAAATAATAATAATAATAATAATAATAATAATAATAAACAAGTAATAATAACAATAATAATTATTATTATTATTATTACTATAAATAAAACAATGATATTTTGACTTATAAAGGGCCTTTTTGTAAAAATAAATAAATAAATAAAAAACAACAACATTTGACTTTTCAAGGATCATCATAATGTATTTGAATTATGTTTGAAGTATATTATGTTTTGAGTCCAATAATAATATAATAATAATATGATTATTATGATTATTATTATTATTAGAAATAAAACAATAATATTTAGACTTCTAAAGGGCCTTTTTGTAGAAAAAAGTAAATCTAAAAAGAGCTATAATTAATTTATTATTATTATTATTATTATTATTATTATTATTATTATTATTACTATAAATTAAACTATATTTTTACTTCTAAATTGCTTTTTTTTTGGTAATTTGCGTGGCTGCCATAGTAATGTCTTTAAAACAATCTAATCTGATAAATATTGACAACATGCTATTATTTAGATTAAATTTGGTAAGTTGCATGAAATTAATTTGAGTCCAATTCATTTTTAATACACTAAGAGCACTAGTAAAAGCATATGACAATTTTTTTTGACCATTACAAATAACTTAATAAATACTAACTAGTCCATCAAATTTCAGTATTTCTATGCTGCGTCCGTAGAGACATTCGCTCTTCTCTCTTCACATCACGCCAGTGTAGCTTATCGCTCCATATCAGCATTAATGTGTCTCTGAGTTATAGAGGGGAGCAGGCAGACAAGGAATAGGGAGGAAAAAGAGCCGAGCTCCTATTTCATTGTGACAAATGTGTCTGGACACCTTCAACACGACACTTACCGCCCCGTCCCTCGCTCAGTGGGTCAACCAAAGACATCAGCCTCTGACAGATTTCTTCATGGCCCATCTCCCCCAGCGTGCAGATCCGCTTAGCCGTATGACATGAGAGCTGGCCACAAACCAGACACACTTTTAACACCACGTCTAGGTTTATAGCAGTCAAAGAACTTGAAATATTAAGACAACTGCTCTGCTCCAATACCTAATGAGCTGCCTATAGAAATGGCATTTTAAATCATCATACGAGATCGGCAACTTAATTAAGCTGCTTTTTGATATACACCTTTTCTATGGCAGCATCGCAGACATAATTCCCAGAATCAATTGGAATATTGATTATACATTAACTGATATTTCATTTAAAATTGAGAAGTTTTAATAAAAACAGTTCAGACTAATGAAAAATTGATCAGGTTAATCAATATTTGTGTGTGCAGTGTATTTTTATGATTGAGTGTCATTTTATTAGTTTAGCAACATGCTGTTTCTACCTGATTTAATCGATAAAATAAATGTTTTGTTGGTATAAATACATTTAGATGGATTCAGTGATGTTAAATAATATTTCTGAATTGAATAATTCGATTTTTATGACATGTTCCCTATGTACACTGAGGCAATTCACTGGGTTTTCAAACAGATTTAGTATATTGTATTTACGAAAGGCATGGTTTGAATACAAACTGTGTACGTTTGTGTAAATTATCACAAAAATTTGGCAGTAAAACAGGCATTTTAAATCTATGAATTAGTTTATTATTATGAATTTGTTTGTTCTGTCGTTCTTTATGAGAGCTCTTCCAAATCACTTCACAGTGGTATTTTTATTCTCACATTAATCATGTACCTGCCATCAAAACGGGAACGTTTGGGTAATTGAGACGTTAATCACCTGCTTTACTGGGCGGTTGTTCAGGATTGATGGTCAAAGATGAGAATCAATACAGGCTTTCAGTGCCGCCACTGCAAAATAAGCAACACAGTAAGTGTAAATCTGTAATAATCAGAGGCCGCTCAAATGCCTGTCAGATCAAACAGACTGCGTGGATTACAGCCAGGAACACACACACACACACACAAATATTAGCATTTATTCACGCAGCACAGACCTCCTAAAAGATTACTCCTTTATTGATGTCATAAAGTCAAATGAATGCGGATGAAAAGGAACGTATCGTGTGACAATATTATTTTTGGTATAAAAGAGCAATTTCCTTCACTGAATTTATCATTTCCATGCTTTAGGCATAGTTCACACAGAAATTAAAATTTTGTCATTCATTACTCGGGCTGTGTATTGCCAAGAATCTGGCTATACGATACGTATCACGATACAGGGTTTGTGATACGATATGTTGTGATACCGTAAACAAGGCGATATATTGGGATATTTCTTATTTTATGAATAGGACATCATTTTAGGAAAGCTGTTTCATGTTACTGAATCACTTTTTGTGCAGTACGAGTAAAGGGGAAAAATAAAGTGCTTGCATGATTCTTTAGTTATTAAATGTATAAAATGTAAGCTTTTATAAACAGACCATATATTTTTTTAGACCCTGCTTTACAATTTAAGTTTACATTTGTAACCATGTCAGATCATTTTGATCTGAACTTAAGAATTAGATCTGCTTAATATCAATAAAAAAATAAAGTGCTTGCAGGATTCCTAAAGAAAACAAATGAATTGTAAAACAATAAAATAATACATATATTGGACATTTTGAGAACCTTTTTGTTGTGGGGTCCTTTCGCGGGACGCGATAAGCTCAGCACAGATGGTTGGCGGCCGTGTGGCGGTTCCGCTGCTTGCAGCGTCCTGGAGCGAACGCTACCTCAAAAGCCGAAATGACGCCACACTTTACACCGAGGCGGAAGCAGGAACTATTCTTTCGTCCTCCATTAACGCTAACATTAGTGGCGTGCCATGCTATTTCCTGTCACTGTTTAAGTTCAGAGATAAGAAGACTGCAATCTAGCGGTCAGGATATACGCTCAAAACGAAGCAACTGTAATGAATCTTGTGTGATTTTTTTTTAAATATCAATATTCAATTTCTGAGAATCGATACAGTATCGCCAAACAAAATATCACGATACACACGTGTATCAATATTTTCTTACACCCCTGTTACCACCCTCATGTTGTTCCAAACCCGTAAGACCTTCGTTCATCTTCAGAACACAAATTAAGATATTTTGATGAAGTCCGACAGCTTTCTGACCCTGACAGCAACACAACTGACATGTTGTAAAGACATTGTTAAAATAGTTCCTGTGACATCTGCGGTTCAACTGTAATTTTATGAAGCTAAGAAAACACTTTTTGTACACAAAGAAAACTAAAATAATGACAGTTTGAACAGTTTCTTTTCCCGTGTCAGTCTTCGATGCATGTTCAAAGTAATATACATACAAGTGTAAATGTGCACATGTAGTAATTGGATTACAACTGCTTTTTTAATGGAAAATATTATATTATTATTTATTTTTATGTATGTTTTTAATAAAATTGGAAATATTTATTGGATATATATTTCTAATTTGAATTTAAGCAAGAATGGTATAATAATTCAGTCAGCTGTAGTTTAAACATCATAACTGAGTACATTTATACAGTAATTTGATTGAACTGCAGTCTTAGAAATATTAATTTTTTTAATATTTGTATTTATGTTTTTATTAAGAGTATAGAAATATATATATATATATTTTTTTTTATAAATTTGCAGTTCACATTTACTCCATAATCGTGTTCTGTACACACATAATTCACTAAAATACGGGAGTAACAACCGCATTCGACAACTGAATTAACTCCCGAGAAATACAGGTACACTGTAAAAAACAATTTGTTGAGTCAACTTAAAATAATTTGTAACCTGGCTGCCTTAAAATTTTAAGTTCAGTCAACTCAAAAAAAAATTTGAAATGTTAAATTATACTAAGTGACAACTTAGATATTTGAGTTGAATCAACTTAAAATTTTAAGACAGCTGGGTTACTTACCCATCTGTTAAGTTTAGTAAACACAAATATCTAAGTTGTTACTTAGTACAACTTAACATTTCAAGTTGACTAAACTTATTTTAGTTGACTGAACTTAAAGTTTTAAGGCAGCAGGGTAACAAATTATTTTAAGCTGACTCAACAAATTGTGTTTTTTATTTTTTACAGTGTAGCGGCAAACGCATTTACAGAAATTCTATGCAGTGTGTATGGAAAGAACTGAACAGCTAGTTGTTAAAGGAGAAGTCCACTTCCAGAACAACAATTTACAGATAATGTACTCACCCCCTTGTCATCCAAGATGTTCATGTCTTTCTTTCTTTAGTCGTAAAGAAATTATGTGTTTTGAGGAAAACATTTCAGCATTTTTCTCCATATAATGAACTGATGTCGGGAGTTTGAACTTCCAAAATGCAGTTTAAATGCGGCTTCAAACGATCCCAAATGCGGTTGTAAACAATTCCAGCCGAGGAAGAAGGGTCTTATAGGAAAACAATCAGTTATTTTCATAAAAAAAAATACAATGTAAATACTTTTTCATCTCAAACGCTTGTCTTGTCTTGCTTTCATTGGACTCTGTGTATTCTGGCTCAAGACAGCTAGGGTATGTCGAAAAACTCCAATCGTATTTTCTCCCTCAACTTCAAAAATCATTTCAAAATCATCCTACATCACTGCAGAAGTTCGGACTTAGTCTTTACAAAGTGAACATGCAAAGAAGATCAAACACCCTTAACAAAAAAGGCAAAACAGCAATATAGGATGATTTTGAAGTTGAGGAAGAAAAGACGATCTGAGTTTTTCGACATACCCTAACTGTCTTGATGCAGAACACACAGAGTTCAGGGTCAGACAAGATGAGCGTTTGACATTAACAAGTATTTAAATTGTATTATTTTTATGAAAATAACTGATCGTTTCGCTAGATAAGACCCTTCTTCCTTGGCTTGGATCATTTACAACCACATTTGGGATCCCTTGAAGCTGCATTTAAACTGCATTTTGGAAGTTCAAAATCAGGGCACCGTATCAGTCCATTATATGGAGAAAAATCATTGAAATGTTTTCCTCAAAAAACACAATTTCTTTACGACTGAAGAAAGAAAGACATGAACATCTTGGATGACAAGCGGGTAAATACATTATCTGCAAATTGTTGTTCTGGAAGTGGACTTCTCCTTTAAACGGCCAGCTGTCAGCAGTTCATACTGCACTTTTAAGCTTTTATTTTGAAGGAAAACTCCAGCTTCAGTAAAAACAGGCTTACAGAAATATGTCTAACTACAAATCTAGTGAAATGCTATAATCATCTGCTGTGAAAATAAAGCATAACTGGTGGCTGTTGCATTCCCAAATGCGTGTTAAACTCACAGCGCATGCAATAAAGGAGTTCACTGCATTCACTGTGAATGAAGCCATTCTGTGTGTTGAGGAAACGCGTAGTGAAAACAGACTTGATGAAGGGATTAAGCCATATTGTGCTTTCTGTTTTAGTTCATGTGACAGATACTGTGCCAAAGCGTAATGGCCCAAAACACAACTTTATAGACTGTTTATGTTAAAATAAGAAGTTTGAAAACTACACTTTTTGCCTGGAAGACCTATCGTTTCATATCATCATGTGACCACAATAATATCGAGACCGTTACATCCCTAATTACTAGTATACTGGCTGTTTATTAGTACTTATAAAGCATATATTAATGCCTTATTCTTCATGACTGTATTTTAGATCCCTTAATCTATACTTCTACAATATTCCTTTCAAATCGTCTCATTAAAGACTGCTATATTACCATAATTCAGAGATGTAATCCAGACTTTTTGTTTTCAAGCACACTCCAACTAAGTGCAATTATCCTGATAAAGAGCTTCAACAGTTCTGAAACAATTTGCGGCAAATTGCCTCACTTAGTGCCATGCAGGTATTGGTCATATGAAGAACTAGAACATTAGAACTGATGCCTCGAGGAACTACATCAACACCCCTTGTTAACACAACAGGGATTCAATCCCTTCTTCTTTTATTGCATCATAGTTTTCTGGCCTTTTGGCCATTTTTATAGATCGAAGTGTTGCGTTTCAGATTAGTGCTGAGTTTTTATGAGGATTCTTAGCTGCTTGTTAGACAGTATAGAGTGCAGGGTCACTTTGAGCAAATGAGAGAAAAACAGTTTGATATAAGAAATGCTATGATATTACAGAGTTCATAACTGAGAGACATCAGTTGGTCTCTTTCATATAGTTTTCTTTCAGAGAGAGAGAGAATAGTCGGTGCTGGAAAAAGAAGTGAATTTGGAGCTGAAAGGATCCCATGAGAGTCTGTGTCTGGGTGGGTGTGAATAGCTGAATGAATAGCAGAGATACACGCTCAGTGCTGTCATCTCGCTCCTCAGAAGAGACAATCCCAACTGATAATGTCTCATTGAGGCTTTATGCATGGCTTTGTTTAAGTGACATTGTCTGACAGGTCTCAGAGATAGCGTCAGGTAACCGTTGGTTCTGCATCTGAGCTAAATTCCCAGGTGCTTTTAAAGGGCACAGGGATTGTGTGTTTGCTAAGGGGTCAAGGTTTGGTTGTTAGAATGGTCCAGTTTACTATTGCCGGTAGATACTATGACCACACCATCAGAGGGGGAAAAACTTCTTGAATGTTCATTCAAAGCAGGGGTCACCAGACCCGGTCCTGGAGGGCCAGTGTCCCTGCAGAGTTTAGCTCCAACCCGAATCAAACACACCTGAACCAGCTAATCAAGGTCTTACTAGGTATACTTGAAACTTCCAGGCAGGTGTGTTGAGGAAAGTTGGAGGTAAACTCTACAGGACACCGGCCCTCCAGGAACAAGTTTGGTGACCCCTGATTTTAAGGCTGCTGTGTATTCTTCTGAAAGAAATGTAAATATATTTTCATGATATTATAATATAATTTAATATAATTTCATTATATTGTAGTATAATATAAATTAAACATCAAAATTGTGTGCACTTATATAGTAATTATATATATATATATATATGATTTAATTTACAATTAAATACAATAATTAATTTAAATTAAACGGCATAATTTTGTAAATTTCTTTAGTAACTTAACTGAACTGCATTCTACTAGGATTTTTTTGTATTATTTATTTGTAACATTTTTATTTAAATCATATTAAAACGGTCAATTGAACATCATGATTTATGTACATTTATGTACTAATTTGATTAATCTGTATTCTCATATAATATATTAATTTTTAAATTAATTTGTAGTATTTATTTTTAATATTCAGTTTTTAAATATTTTTATTTTATATATTAACAATTATTTAAACTGTAAATTAAACATCATAATTGTGTACTTTTATCTAGTATTTTGATTGAACTGCATTTTCTTATGAGATTATATATGAATGTTATTTTTTTCATATTTTTTGTTCAAATTAGAAATATGTATTTATTGGATATATATTTCTGATTTAATTTAAGCAAGAATGGTATAATGATTTATGAAACTTTAAATTAAACATCATAATTGTGTACATTTACACTGTAAAAAACACAATTTGTTGAGTCAGCTTAAAATAATTTGTTACCCCACTGCATTAAAATTTTAAGTTCGGTCAGCTAAAATAAGTTTAGTCAACTTAAAATGTTAAGTTGTACTAAGTAACAACTTAGATATTTGTGTTTGCTAAACTTAACAGATGGGTAAATAACCCAGCTGCCTTAAAATTTTAAGTTGATTCAACTCAAATATCTAAGTTGTCACTTAGTATAATTTAACTTTTCAAGTTGAATAAACTTTTTTTTGAGTTGACTGAACTTAACATTTTAAAGCAGCCAGGTTACAAATGATTTTAAGTTGACTCAACAATTTGTTTTTTACAGTGTGTGTAGTAATTTGACTGAACTGCATTCTAATAAGATATATTAGTTTTTATAGTGTTTATTTAGTACTTTTTAATTAGACATGGTTATTGTGAATATAAAAGCAAAAATGGTTAATTTTCTTATTTATATTTATATTATATATATATAGGAATATTTTACTTGTAATATTTATTTTTAATATTTATTTTTATTTATGTTTCATTAAAATATGTATTATTTTGTTTTCTTTTATTGTTTTTTTTTTTTTGGGGTTGTTGTTTTCAGTTATTTGTTGCTTTTAACATGGTTAAATAAAGGTTTACTACTAGTAGTAATGTGCATTTTGACCATCTTTTTTTGGTTAGTTAAAAAGTAAGCAGATATGTAATGACATCACTGCATTTATATGATGCACATTACATATGCTTGAACAGCATCAATGAAAACACTTTAGAACGACTTGCAAAGATTTTAAGAGTCTGTAAAAAATGTGTTTGAGTGGATGGAATCAAGCAGAAGGACACACTCTGCAATGTAATACATATTTTCTCATACAGTTCAATAATTTATTGACTCTGCCAAGACAGGATAACACCCCCACCACCAAAGCTCATCCAAGGTTTCTGAGAAGACCCTTGACACCGAGTTTACTGGGAAATTGAAAAAGTTCAAGTCTGTCTCTCTCAGTGATTCTGAATTATTGAACCAGCCCAAATTTGCCTCTTCTTCTTCTTCTTTCTTCAGCTTTCACCCAGCTTCAGGTCTCAGTGCTGTCACAACAGATATGGTAGTTCAACGAGGACAGAGACTGCACTGCTAACTGGATGCCTGAAATCTGTTTCTAAAATGTGTTTCTGTTAAGGTTTTGTTTGGTTGCAGGACCGTAAAGATGTGAGGAACTACCGGACACGTCAACATCGATGTTGATTCACATCTCAAAGTCTGTCCAGTGCAATGAATGATCAATTGTGTGCTGTGCTTCTTTTCATTTTTCATCACTGACGGAGCGAGAGTGAGTGTGACTGAGCAAGTAAACACTTGATTAATGTAGTGACTGGCTAGTGAACAGCTCATTTTGCTCTTTCTTACTAGCTTCACTTCTCTAAACTTTCTGTCGAAGGAAATTCTCCCATAATAAATCACTGTAGGATCTCAGCACTGCCCCACAGAGAAGCACTGACAGCCCAGCCGTGCTGAGATTTGACAACAGGCCTCTTGTGTTTCCACCCCGCAGTTTGACATGCAACAGATGTCCCTGGAGGAGCTCAAACACGTCCTGTTCCACGCCTTCAGAGACCATCTCACCATGAAGGACATCGAGAATATTATCGTCACCGAGGAAGAGAGCTTGAAGGAGAACTCAGGAAACTGCCAGACCGAATTTCAGGGAGGTAAATAGCAAAGAGAACAATTTTGCGTTAATTGACGGATCCTGCAACAGTTTGTTCAGCTGATTCAAGTTTACAGACAATGGAAAGTTTGCGAAGCTCCAATGGGTTGAAGCTTAAAGTTCTGAGAGTAACTCGAAAACTTCTGTATGAATACCAATGAAAAGTTTTTCACATGATCAGCAGAGCGCAGCAGGGAATGGACAGTTTCTCAAAAGCCTAGAAATATTTTTCTACATGGGCATTTCAAATATTCAGTTTAAAGTTTTAAGAATTGAACCAAACTAACTAGAGTTAAATCACAACTTCAAAACGTATATCCTTATCAAATGCATTTGATTCAAAACAAGGTACAAGACTGCGTACTTAAAGGGATGGTTCATTCAAAAATAAAACGTCATTTATTACTCACCCTCATGTCGTTCCAATTAGACCTTTGTTCATCTTCAGAACACAAATTAAGATATTTTTTTATGACATCATAAAAAAAATGACATCAATTATGACATCAATAAAATAGTCCATGTGACATAAGTGGTTCATCCGGTTTATGAGTCGTTCAAATTTTGAATACTTTTTGTGCACTATAAGAAAACAAAACTAGTGACTTCATTCAACAGTTTCTTCTCCTCCGTGTCAGTCTTCGATATGCATTCATAAGAGTACCATGATAAGTATTAAGAGTATAGTCAATAACGTCATTTGCAATGCTAAATTCTTTTATATTCGTGCTCAGATCACAAAATCATGTATCATGGTGCAATATAAACATTTTAACTTATAGTAATTTATTAAAAAATGCAATATAATTAATTAAGTAAGTTCAAACCATAGTTTATTTAAAAAAAAATAATTATATACATATATATTTATATTTAATTGCAAAATATTTAATTATAGATAAATAAGTAGTAATAATGTAGTCAATATGTTAACAACATATAAACAACGTTTTATGGAAGTGATATCAACTTTGATTGGTGGATCTAATGAATACTTTTTAAAATTAAATTTGCACTGACTGTAAAATATTTATAATTGATTTGTAGGCATGTATACTACCAGTTGAAAGTTTTTGAAGTCTCTTCTGCTCACCAATGCTGCATTTATTAGATCCAAAGTACAGCAAAAACAGTAACATTTTGAAATATTTTTACTATTTAAAATAACTGTTTTCTATTTGAATATATTTTAAAATTTAATTTATTCCTGTGATTTCAAAGTTGAATTTTTAGTATCATTACTACATTACATTAATATCATTCTAATATTCTGATTTGCTGCTCAAAAAAACATTATTATTATTATTGTTATTATTAGGGATGAGCGAGTACAGCATTATCTGTATCTGTATCTGTATCTGTTAACCATATGAATTATCTGTATCTGTATCTGTACTCGGAGTGGGCGGGGCCTAACCCGGAAGTGGGTGGGATTTAACCTGGAAGTGGGTCATGTTGTATTGAAATGGGCGGGGCTTTAACCGGTATGTTATTTTAAGCATGCAATTGATATGGGTTGATCAGAAATTGTTATATTTATTGCTGATTAGAAAACTATTTACATGACAGCATCAGCATTGAGCTTCAGATCAGTGGGTTTGATCATGATAACAAACGAACTATATACAGAATAAGTTTTGCAACAATGAATACAACACATGCGGTTGCAATTATGAAGTAAAATGTAATGAACAAGAGTTTTCATTTCAACATAACTTTCTTTTTTTTTAACCTTGAGCAGTGTGGTTTATTTATTTATTTATTTATTTATGAAATACAGAAAGAAAGTGTCAGACACTCAGTGCGTGAAGTAAAAAAACTGGTCAGAGCCAGCTGACGGTTTAAAAAAGAAAAATAAATTCTCCGACAGGCAGAGACGCGAGTCGCTTTTACCAAGCACCACGTCTGAACAAACCCCACGTTTACCAAAACTCTACTGGTTAAAAAGTAAGTACTACAAACAAACCAAAGTAAAAAACAAAAGTGATGCTGAAGAAACCCTAAACGTTAACGGAAAAAAACCCGCAAACCTGAGTGACTGAGGGAGAGAACAGAGAGAGAGCGCGCTGTTCTCTTCTCTTCTCAGTGTTCTGTGTGTGTGTGTGAGCAGAGCGGGACACAGCAACACAATAAATCTGTATGTGTTAGTGATGCGCGGATGGCGGTTATATCCGCGGGCGCTGCGGACAATCCGCGGGTCGGGTGGGTCGGGTAATAAAAAATTGCATTCTGATTATTTGCGGGTGGATGAGAAAAATCAATAATGACGCAAATATTAACTGTATTTTCTAACATATGTTTTAAATACTCGAGTAGGTTAATATGCAGTGGTGTGTATAACCCGCGTATACCCATTTCTTTATCAGTCGGCTCTGCGCACCCACTTCTAAATCCCCTCTGATGCGCATCATTCAGTAGTGTCCTGCATTAGCCAAAATCATGACAGGCCACCATTTGTAACTAAATCGTATGTGAATACATGCAAATATTCGCTCAAAACACCCAGCAAAGACGGTAAGGACCCTAGCGCCGGCTTCCTTTGAAATATGTTTTATCATTGCACCTGATGCGCCTGATGCGCCCGCGCCCGCGCCGTCCGCGCCAGCACCACATTTGCTGCCTGTTCATACGCGAGAGCATGTCAAGAGAGGCACGCCGAGTATTAAAATAAAAATTATTATTGATTACTAATTTGAATCAGTACATTATACCGAAAACAATACGTCACGTCCAGATATCAGTTAACGTTATTCTTTTTAGCGTGGATTTGGCTTAAAAGCACGAGTGATTAAGCTTATAAGTGTTCATCACATTCATCATATCATCATGCAAAACTAAGAATTAGAATAATTGTAAATGACGATCGGGTGCGGGTCGGGTGCGGTTATCTAAATCAGAGAAAAATACAGGTGCGGGTGGGTGGCGGGCGGATCATTTATTTGGAGCTGCGGATTCCGGTGACGTTTAAGCTCATCCGCGCATCTCTAGTATGTGTGTAGGGGAGAGGCCCTGTGACTAGCCTATCACAGAACGCAGACACAGTAAACTACCCAATGAGAATTTTTATTCAATCCGAGCACAGATATTGACTCGTATTACTCGTATGATACTCGTACTCGGCAAAAGTGCTTTATCCGTGCCGGATACTCGTTTCAGCCGAGTATCCGGCTCAACTCTAGTTATTATTATTATTATTAACAGCTAACTAGATTTTTTTTTTTCAGTTTCATTTGATGAATAAAAAATTCAGAAGAACAGCATTTATCTGGAGTAATGGTCCTGAAAATTTAGATTTGATCACAGGAATAAATTACATTTTAAAATATATTCATATAGAAAGCAGTAATTTTATATAGTAAAAATATTTCACAATATTACTGCTTTTGCTGGATTTCGATCAAATAAATGCAGGCTTGGTGAGCAAAAGAGACTTTTGACTGGTAGTGTATTGTAATTATACAAATTAAAATAATTATTTAAATGTATGTACAAGAAATGAATTACAAAAAAATAAATAAGAGTGTAGTCAATAATTTTCGCAATGATTCATGGGAGTGAGAGGATGTTGTTTTCTCATTTCCATCTAAACAACAACTGATTGGTGTATCCAATAAAAAGCTTGCTTTTTAAATGAAGCTGAAATCACATTGACTTTTAGCTTCTGCAGAAGCATATTTCATGGCTTAACAATCTCAGAGCTCATAGTAGGCCTTGAAAGGTTTATATGTTATCATTAAAAATCCATTTCTTTATGGATTTTTACATCCGGAGCTTGACTTTAGACTCCGTAGCCTGATGTGTTTGGCCAGAAACTGGGCATTTAATGAGATGAGAGTTCTCAGTGCATTATAGGTTTTTTGAATCCCATTTAAGCATTTGATAAATGAAAGTAACTAGTATAATATTTTCTTTACTCCCGGTATGACATTGCTATTCAAGCCATTCTTCACATGGCCATAGATTTCACCCGCATCATTGAACCAGATGTTTTCATCAGCCAACAGAAGTAAAGGAAAAGAATGGAATTCAGAAACAGGCAAATTATCGTAAAGGCTCGTATCCAATTACGTCTCAGCAGTTCGATATTTAATCTCAATATGCAGCACAGAATAACAACATAAATTGAATGGAATCGAATCTGGCGGGCTGAGAAAAAGGAGAATAAAATGTAATAATTTCATGCCTCGAAAACCAATTAGCCTGTCACAGCGTTTTAAATATATGTTTTATTAGCCCACAGTGGCCTTAAACATATTCCTGAATATTTATGTCTGTCTGCGTGCGTGTGTGCGATCACGAGTGTGTCGAGTCCAGTGAGGCAGCTCAGCAAAGCCACACGTTTTGTTTCATTATTGTGTAAGCCTCATTATGCAGCACTGCTGGATCATTGTTTGAATGGCTTTTGCTCATTGTGTGCTGTCATCTCTTTTCACCGATGCTCTGTTCTACTCCATCAGTGCATTCGAAAAAGAAGAATCGTCAGACGTGTGTCCGCAAGAGCCTCATCTGCGCTTTTGCAATGGCCTTCATCATCAGCGTCATGCTCATCGCAGCCAATCAGATGTTGCGGAATGGCATGGAGTAGCCCCGCCCACTGTGAACCCTGACCTCTCTTACTTCACTTTCTTTTAGCGTGGGGAGCCCACTGAGCAGAGGAGCGTGTTTTGTCTTTTCTATTTATTTTGGCGATTGTTATTGTGAAAGACTCCGAGACGGCAGTGAGGGATGTCCTCCATCATCAGCTTGACAGGGACATGCAAGGGCTCCTCACTGGAAACCATTTAATGCAATAACATCCCGCGTGTTTTTCTCATTCCCTGTCTTTGAAAGACGACGACTTTGTACTTTATCTCACTCCAAGTCATGTCAGATGGGAACAATGAGGAGTGATTGGCAGCCTGTCCAATGGAGCCGCTGCAGGATGTCTGGCATCAAGAGCGTATGCGTGTTCATCTCAGATGCACTGTACGTTTCGTTCACAGCATTGCCGTGTTGAAGCTTATTTATTGGAGATATTGTTTAATGGTGAAGGAATTGACCATACTTACTACCATACTTACTTTCACAGTATGCAGTTTACCGTGCACAGCGTGCGATCTTAAATTAACAAAATATGCAGGATCAAATCTGCATGGAGTACTGTATCCCACAGTGCATTTTGACCTTTTGAGTGTGGTCAGCCAGAAACTTTGAACTTTGATCCTTTGATTGGACTGCCAATACTAAAGGGATTTTACATTGGAGTAAAAATGCTAAATAACCATGTTTTTGGGGAAATATATTGCACATAATGAACGTTGAAGTGCTTCACATTAGCATAATTGAGAGAGAGAAACAGAAAAGTAAAATCATTTTAAAATTATTTAAAAACAAATATATTCAGGAAAGAATTAGATAGTAACTTCTGAATTAAACATGAAATGTGATCAAATTAAATGAAAACTGCAAACTGTTATATACATACATTTTCTATATTTTTTTTTTAAATAGTAGGATTACCATTCAACAGATTGGGGTCAGTAAGATTTATTTATTTATTTATTTTATTTTTTTTTTTTTTTGTGGGGTGGGAGAATTAATACTTTTTCCAGCAATGGTGCATTAAGTTGATTAATAGTGAAAGATAAGACATATAATACACTACCAGTCAAAAGTTTTTGGACAGTAAGATTTTTAATGTTTTTTTAGTCTCTTCTGCTCACCAAGTATGCATTTATTTGATCCAAAATACAGGATATATAATTTAATATATAATTTAATAAGGTTTTGTAACATTATACACTATACCATTCAAAAGCTACCATTCATTAATATTATCATGAGTTAGTACTTTTATTTAGCAAGCATGTTTTCAATTCAAAAATGATGATAAAGACATTTATAATGTTACATTATAACATGTTTCTAATGTTTCTATTCATCAAAGAGACCTGAAAAAAAATTCTCAGCTGTTTTCAACATAATAATAATAATTCATGTTTTTTGAGCAGCAAATCAGAATATTTGAATGAGTTCTGAAGGATCATGTGACTGGAGTAATGATGCTAAAAATGTAGCTTTAAATATCACAGGAACAAATTACGTTTTAGAATATATTCAAATAAAAAATGTTACTTTAAATAGTACACATAGTAAAAATCTTACTGTTCAAAAACTTTTGACTGGTAGTGTATTTGATCAAAAGTTCAAGAAAGTGAAAGAAAAATAGTCAAATATTACAATTTAAAATCACAGTTTTTTATTTTAAAATATTTTAAAATGTAATTTATTCCTGTGGTGTTGAAGCTGACTGTTTGACTGAAATTTGACTGTTTTTGCTGTACTTTGGATCAAATAAATGCAGGCTTCTTTAAAAAAACAATTTTTTTTTGATTAAAAAACTTTTGACTGGTAGTGAATATAGTAATTTATAAGTTTATAAATAATATCATAATTTATCATGTTAAAAAAGATATTCTGATCTACAGAGTGCTGCACGACATGTGAAAAAATATATATCATGACCATGAATTAAGACTTTGTTACATGACCTGAAATTTACCTCATTTTAGTTAAATTATGGCCGTGAATGAAGAATTTGCTTCCTCTTTTTACTCATTTGTGGCCATGATTTACTAATTTATTCCCTCTGTTTGATAATCAGATGAGGAAATTGATTAAAGGAGAAGTCCACTTCCAGAACAACAGTTCACAAGTAATATACTCACCCCCTTGTCATCCAAGATGTTCATGTCTTTCTGTCTTCAGTCGTAAAGAAATTATGGTTTTTGAGGAAAGCATTTCAGGATTTTTCTCCATATAATGGACTTCATTGGTGCCCTGAATTTGAACTTCCAAAGTGTAGTTTAAATGCAGCTTAAAAGGGCTCTAAACGATCCCAGCCGAGGAAGAAGGGTCTTATCTAGTGAAACGAACTGTCATTTTTTCGGAAAATAAAAATTGGTTTACTTTTTAAGCACAAAAGCTTGTGTAGCACAGGCTCTGGGATGCGCGTTCACGTACTATTGAATCATGTCGGCAGGTCACGCGGAACGTAGGCGGAACTACAGACCCAGTGTTTAAAAAGCGAACACACAAAGACTAAGAAAGTACAAGTAAGTCAAATGCTGTTTACAAACAAAAAGGTATAATGATGTCGGACGATTCTGAAGTTGTAGGAGAAAATAACATGGAGTTTTTCGACATACTCTACCTTTTTGAGCCAGAGTACACAGACGATGAACTTGTGGTGATTCGAAGACATGATTTGTAGTAGTGATGGGAAGTTCTGATCATTTTACCGACTCGGACCTTTGAGTCTCGTTCAGCAAAATGAACAAATCTTTTTTCGAGTCATTTCGTTCATTTTAGCAAAATCAGCGTCACGTGACAGCCCCATAAGATGAACGAACGACTCGAAAAACCCGAAGACTCGAAACAGGTGAACTAATTCCAGTACAGAACCTAACAAGATGTTGCACATGCGTGACTGAACGAATCACTCCCCGAGACGACTCGTTCTTCCTGAGTCACATTAAAGATTCGTTCAAAACGAATGAATCATTCAAGAACGCGCATCCCAGAGCCTGTGCTACATGAGCTTTTTTGCTTAAAAAGTATACAAATTTTTATTTTTCGAAAACAATGACCAATCGTTTTGCTAGATAAGACGCTTCTTCCTCGGCTGGGATCGTTTAGAGCCCTTTGAAGCTGCATTTAAACTACATTTTGGAAGTTCAAAATTGGGGCACCAATGAAGTCCATTATATGCAGAAAAATCCTGAAATGATTTTCTCAAAAACCATAATTTCTTTACGACTGAAGACAGAAAGACATGAACATCTTGGATGACAAGGGGGTGAGTAAATTATTTGTAAATTGTTGTTCTGGAAGTGGAGTTCTCCTTTAATACAACATGGCTGTGATTTACTAAAATAAGGGAACAAATTAACAAGGCCACATGGCCACAATTAACTAAAATGAGGGGGAAAAATAAAGACATTTTAATAAAATGAGGGAACAAATTCTAAATTTAAATGTGACCGCATATCATGTCCGAGTTCCATAAATCCATTTAAAATAAATGCTGTTCTTCTAAACTTTCCATTTGTTAAAGAATGCTGAAAAAATGCATCCATTTTGATATTAAGCAGCACAACTGTTTTCTCACTGATAAAAAAAAATAAATGTTTTTTTAGCAGCAAATCAGCATATCGGAATGATTTCTGAAGGATCATGTGACACTGAAGACTGGAGTAATGATGCTGAAAATTCAGGATTGAACTGCATTATAAAATAGTGTAATAATATTTCACAATATCACTGTTTTTGCTGTATTTTTATCAAATAAATGCAGCTTTGGTGAGCGTAAGACTTTATAAAACATTGTAAATCTTACTGACTCCAAACTATTTCTCAGCGTGAACAGATCCAGACTGATTTTTCATTGTTTGCTATATAATTTGGTTTACAAATGCATTGCGGCTTTTCATATTCTGCACAGCAAGTGGGATGAATTAAATTCCACACAACTCCATTTTGCAGTACACCTTGTGCACTATGGGTGAACAGGATCTTAAATTAGAAGTCGGTTTCATTTGTGCCATTACCCATTCTCTCGTTTTATGTATCTACACAAAAGAAGAGAGTATAATACTCTCTTTGATTTTAAATGTAGTATCAAGGTCTTCTAAATGTCTGCATATATTGTCTGGTTCAAATATATGACACTGAACTTCTGCGGAAGTGTCTATGCTACATAGTTGGACTTTTTGGTCCATTTTGAGTTTTTATTCACTCTCAGGCTCAGAGAGGCAATGAATGCAACATAAACTGCTCTGAATCAACCAGAAGTAAACTGGTCAGTCTCTAAAATAGCACTTTTTTTTCTTTTACAGTTACAGTCTGTGTGTAATATATGTATTTGTCTACCTGTTTGTCTATATATTTATAATGTGTGTGCACATCAGTCCCCTTCCCTGTGTTCCTTATTACTGTGTATATCACAATCCCTTGTATATTGCATGTGTATTTATGCATATAGTGCCACTCAAAAGATTGTCTTTGGATCGTCTGTGTCATGTTTGCATGTTCAGAACACTAATGCAGTGCTTTTCCAAGGTCTGTACTGCTTGCAGGCATTTGCTGAGAGCATCAGTCGAAATGTCTGAACTCCCATTGTTTCCTTCCTGTGAGCAAATCTTATATGAAACAGTACCAGCATTCTGTGCCAAAATACACTGCAAAGGAAAAGCGGATTATTGGGAACCGTTTACTGGACAAAGTTCCTGTCAGTTTTCCAGAATGTCACAGACCAGCTTGATTGAGGACTGGTGCATTTATTCCATCAGTTTGTGCTGAGGAGATTTCCAACTCAATGGCTCCATCTAGTGGGCTGCTCTGAAGATGTAATGTAAAAATTGCGTTGTGACACTAGTAAAGACGAAAAGTTACTTATAGAAAGAAACAAAGTAACCTTTACCAAAAAGAAGTTGGAAACGGGGGTGTAAATTTCATATATATCAATTTAAAGTGTTGCACCTTGTTATTTTGTTTATTAATATAAGACTATTTGTTTACCATTTCTTTCAATTATCACAAAGGCAGGTTAGTGGACTGAAGTTTAGAGATGTCTCGCATCATTTTTACTAGCCATTATTCTATGTATCCCCTTGCTTGTTGCCATCTTGTAAGAATCTATAAATTCTACTAAAATTACCCTATAGTTCATGGGCATTTTGGATATACAAATTGGTAATGGTTTTATTTGCTACTGTATTTTATATTTGGTTGATTAATAATATTTATGTTTTCTATTGTTATTTTTTTTTAATCTTGCAAAGGTTGATGGAATTTTTAATTTGATTTACTCTCAATCCAGATCCTAATTTCATCTGAATTTGAAGCATGCCAAATAAAATTTTATATGTATGTATTTTTACGGAGTATTACAAAAGAAGGATTATTAATATGCAAACCAGTATACATATTGCATGCAGGATGTGGATTGACAGATTACAGCAATATGGTTTCTAAACAAAAATGTATCATTACACGTAAAAGCATATGAAGAAATAAAAGAAAGTTATTTATTGAACATGGCAATACATGTCTTTGCACCCAGTTATTAATATAATATCCCTTTAACTTTCACCTCTAAAAGGAGCTAATGAAAAAATTAACAAATTCTTATTAGTAGACATTTAATAAATAGCCTCAAGAACTTTTTTCAATTTATGTTTTTTATAAAACTCTACCGTACACTGTAAAAAACAATTTGTTGAGTCAACTTAAAATAATTTGTAACCTGCCTTAAAATTTTAAGTTCAGTCAACTCAAAGAAAAAAAAGTTTATTCAACTTGAAATGTTAAATTATACCAAGTGACAACTTAGATATTTGAGTTGAATCTACCTAAAATTTTAAGGCAGCTGGGTTACTTACCAATCTGTTAAGTTTAGCAAACACAAATATATAAGTTGTTACGTAGTACAACTTAATATTTCAAGTTGACTAAACTTATTTTAGTTAACTGAACTTAAAATTTTAAGGCAGCAGGGTAACTAATTATTTTAAGCTGACTCAACAAATTGTGTTTTTTATTTTTTACAGTGTACAGTTGAGATGTCAGTCTATGGTAAATCTCGATTTAAATTCAGAGAACTATTTCATGAGTTATTTTACAATAATAAACATTCCTTTAATTTTTTTGTTTGTAAACTGCCGCTCTCACTTGAAAACTGTAAATTCCCATCCCTCCATGGAAACAGCAGACACAGAGATGGGGCAGTATAGCTGTGGAAAGATTGCTCTCTCATCTCTTCCTTTTGATAGATTTAGTCCCTATCAAAGTTATCAAAACCGTACAGCAGAGATATCAGTTAAGGGGATATGGAAGCCCGTTTCCGCCACTGAATAAGGGAAAAAAAAAAAAGGTCATCGCAATAGCGAGTTATATTGTCCAATTCTGATATTTTCTCACAATTGCAAGTTTTTATCTCACAATTCTGAGGAAAAAAACTCACAGTTGTAAAGAAAAAAGTTGATATGCGAGTTGATATTGTGAGTTTATCTCAATTCTGAAGGAATATGAAAGCGAGTCTGTATCACAATTGTGAGGAAAAAAATCAGAACTGTATATCATGCAATTCGTAAAGAAAAGGTCAGATTTGCGAGTTTATGTTACGCAATTCTGACTTTTTAACTCTAAATTGCGAGTTTTTATAACACAATTCTGAATTTTTAACTAAATTGTGTTTATCTCACGATTGTGATACAGACTCGCAATTCTGACTTTATTCCCTCAGAATTTAGAGTTAAAAAGTCAGATTTGCGAGTATATATCACGCAGTTCTGACTTCTTAACTCTAAATTCTGAGGTCATAAAGTCAGAATTGCGAGTCTATATCACAACTGTGAGGAAAAAAAGTCAGAACTGCAAGTTTATATCATGCAATTCTGAGGAAAAAATTCAGGAAAAGGTCATGCGAGTTTATGTCATGCCATTCTGACTTTTTAACTCTAAATTGCAAGTTTATATCTCACATTTCTGAGGGAATATAGTCCGAGCAAGTCTGTATCACAATTCTGAAGAAAAAAAAAGTCAGAAATGCGAGTTAATATCACACAGTTCTTAATTTTTAACTCTAAATTGAGTTTATCTCACAGTTCTGAGGGGAAAAAAGTCAAAATTGTGAGTTTATATCATGAAATTCTGAGGGAAAAAGTCAGATTTGCGAGTTTATATCACGCAATTCTGGCTTTTTACTCTAAATTGCGAGTTTATACCTCACAATTCTAAGGGAATAAAGTCAGAAATGCAAGACAAAACGTCGCAATTACCTTTTTTATTAATTCGGTGGCGGAAACAAGCTTCCATAATATAATGATGATGAAAATTTCTATTTTTTTTTTTTTTTTGTTATTGTTCCCTGGGCCAGTAAAGGGAATCATTGGATTTTCTACAAATAAGACTACAATTCCATTTACATACTGTCATTGTTTGAACCACTTCATTAACATTTTACAACACCAGTGAACCCAGTGTTAGCTGTACAAATGACAAATAAAGTACTTAATCTTTTTTTCTGATAAAAAAAGGACCATTACTGAATAAAGAAGTCTTGATGTCTTTAATTTAAAGCATCTACAAAACAGCATGTTCACACAAACCATCTGTCTGAGGTAATAAACTCTAAAGGCTGTTTTCTACTTCAAAATCTGTACTAATGTTTGCCAGTTGGTACCGTGTGTAGTTACCAAGTCAAATGGTGTACAGCTGTGACTCCAACCATGTAAACAGAACAAAAAAGTTTACAGGTCACTTAAAATTTGACAGCATCTACAGTACATGTAATCATGGTATATGTGTTAATAGTAAAAAGGCACTTAATGTAATTTCAATCACACATTTAGAGACAAAAATGAATGATTTTAGTGGCAAAAAAGACGTTACTTAAGGTGTGCAAGTGCAAGTATAATACTAATGGCTTTAAAGGAGCTTTTGTTATAAGTAACTCACAGCTTCCTTTACAAAAAATAGCCTAAAATATCATTTTATCAGCACCACATAACTGCAAGTCTTTCAGTGAGACTAATGTTAATACTGCTGCAACATGAAGTAGCATTGCTTCTGTAGTGTTTTCACAGGTCAGCATCAAGCTATTCAAGTGATTTCCAGCTTGTCCGGTATAATTAATTAATATTTTCCCAGTTTTAAATGTTTTTGAGAACAGCTGTGGGCCAAATTTATGATTTAAAGATTTTTTTTATATATATAATTAATAGTACTTGTAAGATGCAAACAGATGGCCATGGTTTTTCTATTTTAATGGCTATTAAATACTGTCAAAGGTTAAAACTCTGAATGAACTTTTGCCTCATAATTATGAAATCTGTAAGATTGTGGAATTAATTTAAAAATGCTTAAAAAGCTAAAAGTGGCTTCTTTCTGCATTCCAAAAATCTAAATATTTGTTTAAAAATTTCTTCCAATTTTTAAAATTAAATTACTGTTCACCTTTAAAAAGTTTAGGGTCAGTAAGATTTTAAGTTTCTAAAAAATTCTTCTGCTCACCTAGCCTGCATTTATTTAATCAAAATGCAGTAAAAGCATTAATATTGTGAAATATTATTACAATTTAAAATTTAAAATAACTGTTTCCTATTTTAATATGTTTTAAAATATAATTTAACCCGTGATAGCAAATCTGAATTTTCAGCAGCCATTACTCCAGAATTCAGTGTCACATGATTCTTCAGAAATCATTCTAATATGCTGATTTCTTATTATTATCAATGTTGAAAACAGTTGTGATGTGTCATATTTTTGTCAAAACCTTAATAATCCTTACTGACCCCAAACAGTGTAAAATCATATGCTTAAAAGTGTTTAAAAAAAAACAAACATGAGGCACAATTTGATTCTAAAACTCTTTTTCATAACAGCTCAAGGCTCCTCTTCTGGGCCAGTAGGTAAAGGAAAACCAATAGAGTCCAACAGATTCAGCTTGTATGAAGCATTTCTTTAAAACTCAGTGTGTAATGGACTGGTGAAATCCCTGGATCCAGTCTCACTGGGTTTCATGAAGACGCCCTCCATTGTTTTCCAGTAGCTGTGTGAGCTGCTGACCATCATGCCGTGCACTTCTCTCTGGCCGTGGATGGGTCTGCCGTACTGTTCACCCGTCACAGACAGCAGAGCCTCAGTGGCCGTGTGGCGGAACCGAATGGACTCATCCCGCTGCCAAACAGAGCCAGTACACAAAACAGTCCACTCATCCAGATGGTCACCCTCGCCGTTCTCACCAAAGGCACTGACCTCCTAAATGGGAAGAGTTTTGAGTAAAATTACACAGCCTATTGCAACATCAAAACTGATATACACTATATACCAGGGGTACCCAAACTTGGTCCTGAAGGGCTGCTGTCCTGCAGAGTTTAGCACCATCCCCAATTAAACACACCTGAATCAGCCCATCAGTCTCTTACAAAACTAGAAACTTCCCAGCAGGTGTGTTGAAGCAAGTTGGAGCTAAACTCTGCAGGACAACACCACTCCAGGACCAAGTTTGAGGACCCCTGACCCATACAGTACAGTGTGTGTTAAAAAAAAAAAAAGGATGACATATTAAAACCTGATTTGAAGAAAGAGGAGAAGTAAAGTAGTGGCTGTGTAGATTGCGGCCCGTGTTCACATGGGTCAATCGGATGTTTTGTCCACATTGTACCGGAGTCCCTCGATGACACACAGCATCACTGGTGCCCCGCACACTCCAGTAACTGTTGCTGTCCTCTACTGCGGTCACACCGGTCACTGACTGCTGACCACTACCTGGAATCAAAATTAACAGATCGTAGAGATACGAAGTATACGAAGAAAATCAATGTATTTTATTCAGCAAGGATGCATTAAACTGTTCAAAAGTGAGATTTACAATGCTGTAAAAGATTTTTACTTCAAATAAATTCTGTTCTTTCAAACTTTCTATTTATTAAAGAGAATGTGGTTTCCACAAAATATTAAGCAGCACAACTATTTTCAACATTAATAATAATAAGAAATGTGTCTTAAGCACTAAATTAGCATATTAGAATGATTTCTGAAGGATCATGTGACACTGAAGAACAGAGTAACGATGCTGAAAATTCAGCTTCATCATCACAGGAATATTATATTTTAAAATATATCAAAATGAAAAACTGTGATTTTGAATTGTAATAATATTTACTACTATTTTTACTGTATTTTTGATCAAATACACTACCAGTCAAACGTTTCTGAATAGTACGTTTTTTCCTGTTTTTTTTTTTTTTTAAGACGGCTCACCAAGCCTGGATTTATTTGATTCAAAACACAGAAAAACAATTTAAAATAACTGCTTTCTATTTAAATACATTTTAAAATGTAATTTATTCCTGTGATTTCAAAGCTGAATTTTTAGCATCATTACTCCAGTCACATGATCCTGCAGAAATCTGAATCTAATATTCTGATTTGCTGTTCAAAAAAACATTAATTATTATTATTACGTTGAAAACAGCTGAGTAGAATTTTTTCGGGTTTATTTGATGAACCGAAAGTTCAAAACAACAGCATTTATCTGAAACAAAAATCTTGTGTACCCTCATAAATGACTCTATCATCACATTTGATCAATTTAACGTATCACTGGTAAATAAAAGTATTCATTTCTATAATTTCTTTTTCCCAAAAAATAAAAATTGTACTGATTCCAAGCTTTTGAACGGTATAGTGTATAATATTAAAAAATGCTGATATTTGGATCTTTCTATTCATCAAAGAAACATGTACTCCACGTTTTAAATATTGATAAAATTAATAAATAATTAATAATATTATTTATTATTATTAATAAAATTAATACTAATAAAAATTGTTTTTTGAACAGCAAATCAGCATTTTAGAAAGGTTTTTAAAGGATCGTGACGCTGAAAACTGGAGTAACTTAATGACGCTGACAATTAAGCTTTGATCACAGGAATAAATAACATTTTAAAATATATTCAAATATAAAGCTGTTATTTTAAATAGTAAAAATATTTCAGAATTTTACTGCTTTTTTGGATCTTTTTGGAACTTTGCAGTATTTTGGATCAAATAAATGCAGGCTTGGTGAGCAGAAGAGACTTCTTTAAAAACATTAAAAATCTTACTGTTCAAAAACTTTTGACTGATAGTGTAAACGCAGCCTTTCAAAAACAAAACAAAAAAAATCTTACCGACCCAAACAGAGCGTATACTTTTAAACCCTCCAGAACGTTTACAAAGTTATAGTATAATACGTTTTTATTGCCTTTTTACAATTAATATCACCACCATACAGTTTTATGAATGAGAGTTACTCACCAGATCCATAGCGGACATCATGAGAGTGTAATCTGACGTTGTGTTTCACGTTGAGCAGCTTCACGACCGACCCGCACGTTACAAAATTCATTTCGCTGCCGGAGGACAATGTAAACATACATGACAATAATACTGTTATAGGAAACTGGACCCGTAAACGCCTCAAACTATCCATGGTTTGCTGAGCCCTATGGAAAAACTAATCATTAAAAACCTACATGACGTCACATGGAACGCGTGACGCACTAAAATATAGAGCGCCATCTTCAGGCTCGGAGATACAACGGTGCTGAGTAAAAACGATATTTAGGGTGCTCTTTTTTTCTAGTAAAATCTTGATTTTAAATGGTGGAAGTGTTAGTTTTTACTTATTTTTCACCAGGGAAGTTAACTATAATTTCTCCCTGAAATATATGTATCGGTGTCACTTTACAGTAAGGTTCAAATTGTAAACATTAGTTAACTACATTAGTTAACCTGAACTAACAATGACACATTATTTTAACGCATGTATTAATCATAGTTAATGTTAATTTTAACATTTACTCTATTTATTAAAATCAGCTAATAAATCCATCCTGACCGGAAGTTAAATATGTGTATACCGGAACCAGAATCCCGACTGTAACCCTCAGCCATTTTTTTGTTGTCAGTATCAAGCTTCTTTAAAAGTGACGCTCCGTTCTTCATCTCAGCGGTTATTTTCAAGTCTTCAATCGAGCTACCTCGCAAGGAAAAGTAAGTGCAATTTCGTCTTCGATGTTTAGTTTCAGTCGAGTGTTTTTAAAAGAGTTAAATAAATGCCTGTGGTTGTTTTTCTTAGCGCACAGGCTAGCTGTTAGCATGAGGGCCTTGATTTCTCACAGTGCCGCGGACAGAGCCGTTGCGTAATTATTTAGAAAACAAAACAATTGTTTTATTGTTTACGTTCGAGTCATCGCTGACTTTCTTGGTATTTCTTAATAGATATGGACTTCGTATTTACACATCCCAAATTCATTTGCTACGCTAAAATCTGAGAAGGCGCATGGATCTCAAGTTCATCTCGATGTGTGTTTTGGCATCTAAAAAGGCTTGGATTTACACAATTAGTATTCTGTTGTTATGTGAACATTTTAAGAAATAAATGAAATTAGACAGTCATAGTGTTGTTTTGAGTGTCTAGTGCAATAATAATCACGTTAAGCCCGCAGTGAAGCTGATCTTTGTCAGTCTTTTGTTTACCGCGAGAGATTTGTCAGATGCATGCCCTGTTTTTGTTATCATTATTGAACTAAATTTTACTTATTGTGGACAAGGAAAATGTAGTATTGTCAGTATGTCAATGTAACATTTCACTCTTTATTACTATGGGTACTGCTAACCATTTGAGTGTCATACTGTATTTGTCACAGCAATGCTGCATTTATGAAAAAAAAAATGTTTGATTTTTCACACAGGCCTTGCAAACATGTCTGACTTCATCGAGAGCGAGGCTGAGGAGTCAGAGGAGGAGTTCGAGGAGAAAGACCTGAAACCCAAGAAGACGCAAAGATTTATGGAAGATGATGGTAAGATGTTACCTACTTAAAGGAGAAGTCCACTTACAGAACAACAGTTAACAAATTATTTACTCACCCCCTTGTCATCCAAGATTTTCATGTCTTTCTGTCTTCAGTTGTTAAGAAATTATGGTTTTTGAGAAAAGCATTTCAAGATTTTTCTCCATATAATGGACTTAATTGGTGCCCTGATTTTGAACTTCCAAAATGTAGTTTAAATGCAGCTTCAAAGGGCTTCAAATGATCCCAGCCGAGGAAGAAGTGTCTTGTGTAGCGAAACAATCGGTCATTTTTTTTCAGAAAATAAAAATTTGTGTACTTTTTAAGCACAAAAGCTGGTGTAGCACAGGCTCTGGGATGCACGTCCACGATGCTACGTACTGTTGAATCACGTTGAAAGGTCATGCGGAATGTAGGCGGAACTACAGACCCAGTGTTTACAAAGTGAATGCGAAAAGACTAAGAAAGTGCAAGTAAGTCAAACGATGTTTACAGACAAACAGGTACAATGATGTCGGACGATTCTGAAGTTGTAAGAGAAAATAAAATGGAGTTTTTCACCATACTCTACCTTTTTGAGCTGCAGTACACAGACGATGAACTTAGACATGATTCGTAGTAGTGATGCGATGTTCGGATTATTTTACCAACTCTGACCTTTGAGTCTCGTTCAGCAAAATGAACAAATCTTTTTTCAAGTCATTTTGTTCATTTTAGGAAAATATAATTTAAAATGTTACGTGTTATTTCCCTAACTCATCTACTGCTTACACAAACGTTGATCACACTACAGACAAGACAAAACTATAATGCTATAAGAAACTTAAAGGTCTTTAGTCTATTATTATCTCAGCTCACCTCTTATCTGACAAGTTTTCGGGTTCGAGTCGTTCGTTCATCACGTGACAGCCCCATAAGATGAACGAATGACTTGAAAAACCCAAAGACTCGAAACAGGTGAACTAATTCCAGTACAGAATCTAATAGGATTTTGTGTGTGCGCTACTGAATGAGTCACTCCCCGAGACGACTCGTTCTTCCCGAGTCACATTAAAGATTCGTTCAAAATGAATGAATCGTTCAAGAATGATCCATCGCTAATTTGTAGCATCGTGAATGTGCATCCCAAAGCCTGTGCTACACAAGCTTTTGTGCTTAAATAGTATACAAATTTTAATTTTTCCGAAAAAAAAAAAAAATGACCGATCATTTCGCTAGATAAGACCCTTCTTCCTCGGCTGGGATCATTTAGAGCCCTTTGAAGCTGCATTTAAACTGCTTTTTGGAAGTTCAAATATGTGGCACCAATGAAGTCCATTATATGGAGTAAAATTCTGAAATGTTTTCCTCAAAAACCATCATTTCTTATGACTGAAGACAGAAAGACATGAACATCTTGGATGATAAGGGGGTGAGTAAATTATTTGTAAATTGTTCTGGAAGTGGACTTCCCCTTTAAAGCCACATTCTGCAGAATGCATGAATATGATCAGAAATCATATTTTAGTTTGTGTCAGTTTAACAGTTCTATTGTTATTGTCGTGTTGCATCATGCTTGATTTCTGTGTTGTTGATGTCTCCAGAAGAAGAGGAGGAAGAGAATACTGAAGATCAGGATGAGCACGGAAACCTGAGAGGACTTATTGATGATGGCGATGTGGAAGAGGAAGAACCTCAAAGTGCACCAGAGGATAGTGACTCTGGTGAAGAGGTCCGTCATCGCCGCAGGAAACGAAGTAGGTTACTCCAAATTTAAAGCCATATTAGTAAATCCTTCCAGTTTCTGTTATTTTTGTCAGTTTACTAGTGAATAATGTTGTTCTCAGTAGGACTGGGTCAAATCAAATATTCACGATATTGTTATTTTGTCAGAGATAACTAAATAAAAGAATAGTTCACTGTAAAATTACAGTTTGTTGAAGATGTAGATGAGTTTGTTTCTTCGTCAGAACAGATTTGGAGAAATTTACATCACATTACTTGATCTCCAATGGATCATCTGCAGTGAATGGGTGCCATCAGAATGAGAGTTCAAACAGCTGATAAAAACTTTGAAGTATTCCACAAATAATCCACACATCTCAAATCCATCAATTAACGTCTTATGAAGTAAAGAGCTGTGTGTTTTTACAAAAATAAAAATAATTTTAACTTCTGGCCCAAATGTGAGTCCATAATTCATAGTAATAATGCCTACTCCAATGAAAAAGTCCATTTCCTGTTGTCCTCTCGCATGAAAATCTACCAGTATATGTTTGGAACTGTTTTAGGCTATTTTCGCTTGTGAACGATGCTTTATCTAAAGATATTTCTCTCATAATTCAGACAAAATGACTTTTTCACTGGAGAAAGTATTAGTTGTGGATAGAGGATTCATATTTTAGCCAAAAGAAATGGTTTAAACATCTTAATGATGAATTTCGGTGTCTATTCTGTGTGGTGAGCGGCAGAGCAGCAGCGCATTCTGTTGGCTGTACCACAGCACACTCGTCAATAAATGAGTACAAAACAGCCATTCCAAGCACCCGTCACTTACTGACTGTTTTGACTTTTAAATACGAACATAATTCGTCTGTTAATATGCACATAGTTTGTTCCTGTGATGCAGGCAGTGCGCTGCATGTGACAAAGAAGTAATATAGCCAAAGCCACATTATATAGTCCCTCTTTAGTGTGTAGATTCTGGTTAACGTATTATTTAGTGGGTCGTGTTTTGTCACTTTATACTTGTTTTATATAACACAACAGAAAATATGTAAATGTGAACAGGTTTATTGGGAACTTAGTTATATTACAGATTGTGACAATTCAGAGAGGAGAACAGTGCCAAAAGTTGTCTGAACGCAAACATGGTGCAATTATGTCATAAATATACAAATTAATATGACATCAATTAATTATTACGTGAATTAGACTTTTACCTTTTGCATCAATTATTCGTCAAGTTGGGCAAAATTTTGGTTCTTTTGTTGGGGGGAAAAAAGCATTTATTGAAAAAATGTATTTGCATTGTTTTCTGTATTGCTTTGCCATGGTTTACATTAAACAATGTGTGCTTGTATCTGTCAGGTTATGATGACTATCTGGATGATGATGATCTGGACCTCATCGAGGAGAATTTAGGAGTGAAAGTGAAGAGAAGGGTTAGTCACCAAAGATCCTACCTCCTTTGTATTAATTTAACTGATGCTAAACAATTTTTAAACTCATGGGAAAAAAATATGTTTAGAAAAAGAAGTACTCGCGTGTGAAAACAATGGATGATGAGGGGGAAGATGATGAGAAAGACCTGATCGCTGATGAGATCTTCACTGGGGATGGTGACGGAGAAGGAGAGGTCGAGGACGGAGAGGCTGTGGACACACTTCACCCAAGAGATGATGAAGAGGAGGAAGATGATGAGGAATCTGGTAGGAAAGACATTTTCTGTATACATCATGGATTTGAATTCTTATTCTAGAATTCTGTGGAATTTTGGTGACGTTTTGTTTTTTCTTTAATCTTTGCAGATATTGATGATTTCATTGTGGATGATGATGGGCAGCCTATCACTAAAAAGAAGGGAAAGAAATTCTCTGGCTACACTGATGCGTAAGTGGTGTAAACTGTACACAGTGATTTGCTTAGGCAAATTTACCGCCGATTTCACAGACAAAGCTTAAGCCTAGTCCCAGACTAAAATGTAAGTCTGAGCTGTTTCAACTGAAAGAAACTTGCACTGATTGATCTTAAAATATGTCAGTGCCCTTCTTTTGTCTCAAGATGCACACCACTAATGTTTTTTTCTAAGGCATGTTTATAAAAAGTACTTTAATGTCCTAACTGAACTAGGGCCTAATCCTGGCTTAGTCTAAGTTCTGTCTGAGAAACCAGCCCATGATCTTCTGTGCAATGGCCTTCAACCCTATGACTTTTTTTATCTCTAATGTTGCTACTTTTTTTGACATTCTAGTGCCTTGCAAGAAGCTCAAGAGATATTCGGTGGTGATTTTGACTTTGCTGAGTTCGACACTGAGGCATATGATCATGCAGAAGAGGAAGAAGAGGATCAGGATGATGAGTCATGGGATCGGCCAAAGAAGCAGACCAAGAGAAGAGTTGGCCGCCGTAGCATATTTGAGATCTATGAGCCCAGTGAGCTGGAGAGCAGCCACATGACCGATCAAGACAATGAGATCCGTTCTACAGACATGCCAGAAAGATTCCAGGTATGAATCAGTTTTAGCATGCAACACGCTACCAGTCAAATGTTTTTGAGCAGTAAGATTTTTAATGTGTTTTTTTTTTTTTTTTTTTTTTTTTTTTTTTTTTTTTTTTTTTAAGAAGTTTCTTCTGCTCACCAAGCCTGCATTTATTTGATCCAAAGTACGGCAAAAACAGTGAAATGATCATATTTTTTGCTATTTAAAATAGCTGTTTTCTATTTGATATATTTTAAAATGTAAATTTTTCCTGTGGTTTTAAAGCTGAATTTTTAGCATCATTACTCCACTCACATGATCCTTCAGAAATCATTCTAATATTCTGATCTGCTGCTCAAAAAACATGTATTAATATTATGTTGAAAACTTTACAGTGTTTTTTTTTTTTTTTAATGAATTGAGAGTTCAGAAGAACAGCATTTATCTGAAATAGAGACCTTTTTTGTAACATTATAAGTGTCTTTATAAGTGTCATCACTTTTGATCAATTTAAAGCATCCTTGCTAAAGGAAAGTATTAATTTTGAATGGTATTGTGTATAATGTTATAAAAGCTTTTTATTTCAGAAAAAAAATGCTGCTCTTTGGGTCTTTCTATTTATTAAAGAATCCTGAAAAAAAAAAAATACTTAACTGTTTTAAATAATAATAATAAAAGATGTTTCTTGAACAGCAAATCAGCATATTAAAATGATCTCTGAAGGATCATGTGACATTTAGGACTGGAGTAACGATGCTGAAAAATCAGCTTTGATCATAGGAATAAATTACATTTTAAAATATATTCAAATAGAAAATGTTTTTTTTTAAATAGTAAAAATATTTCAGAATTGTACTGTTTTTGCTGTAAAAAATAAATGCAGGTAACAATCTTAATGTTCAAAAACTTTTGACTGGTGCTGTAGCTTTCATTTGCAGTATGTTGTCCACGGTGAAGGATACCAGAAACTTCTGCATGTTCTTTATCAGTGTTTCCTTTCATGGATAGAAACAAGTATATATATATTTTTTTATAACCTGATGTCTTTTGCAGTTGAGGGCCATCCCTGTAAAACCTGCTGAGGATGATGAACTTGAGGAAGAAGCTGAATGGATTTACAGAAATGCTTTCTCGACACCAACCATCTCCATGCAGGTGTGAATGAAGTATTTGTATAACATGACTTTTAGCATGTTGTCATGGTGCTATGCTAACTTTGATACTTATTTTGTTTTGATTTGCATTGCAGGAGAGCACAGACTACCTGGATCGTGGGACAACCACTAACTTTAGCAGGAAAGGCCCCAGTACTATTGCTAAAATCAAAGAAGCTCTGAACTTCATGAGGAACCAACACTTTGAGGTATAGTCATAGGGGGAAAAAAGAGGGTGTGATTAAACTTGACTGACAGATCTGGTTTTAACTCTCTTTTCCACCTTACAGGTTCCCTTCATTGCATTCTACAGGAAGGAGTATGTTGAACCAGAGCTGAACATTAATGATCTGTGGAAGGTTTGGCAGTGGGATGAGAAGGTTAGGGCAAATCAAAATATTCTCTGAATGCATTGTGGTGGTTGTTTTTTCTTTTTTAATGTTAAAATTAATTATGACGGCTTACACTGTCCTCCTCAGTGGACTCAGCTAAAGACCAGAAAGCAGAACCTGACACGTCTCTTCCAGAGGATGCAGTCTTATCAGTTTGAGCAGATCTCAGCTGACCCTGACAAGCCACTGGCTGACTCGACTCGTCCTCTAGATACTACTGATATGGAGAGGTATGAGTACAAACCTAAGAAACTCTAACATTTTTTTCCTTGTCCACACTAATCACACGTTCTTTCTGCTTTGACAGACTGAAAGACGTCCAGTCTCTTGATGAGCTGGGAGATGTCTACAACCACTTCCTGCTCTACTATGGCCGAGACATTCCTAAGATGCAGAATGCAACCAAGACCAGCAAAAAGAAACTGAAAAAAATCAAGGAAGTGTCAGAGGAAGATGGTACACCTATGTTTTCTTTGAATAAGTTGTTACTGGTCATCTAGTACCGCAGTAAACTGAAACCGTTTTTTGCTCTGCTAGGAGAAGAAGCAGAAGTGGAGGAGGAAGAGGAAGAAGAGGAGCAAAAAGGTCCAGATTTGAAACAAGCTTCACGTAGAGATATGTACAGCATCTGTCAGAGCGCAGGCCTTGGTGTGTACATCTTGCAAACATAATTAAGACAATACATATTTTTTTTCTTTTATTTATATATGCTGGTTAAGTCAAATGTGCTAAACATATTCCCTGGCCTACTGCAAAAAATGTTATTTTGGATTATAAACTTCCAGCACATTGATTGAATTTAACATATTTTGTCATACTTTTTTTTTTTTTTTTTTTTTTTTTTTTTTTTTTTTTTAAAGCAGTGTAACTGATATTCTGCATAGCTACACTGCTGTTTAAAAGTTTGGGATCAGAAAGATTTATTTTAAAAGAAGTTTCTTATGCTCATTAAGGCTGCATTTTTTTGTTTAAAAATACAGAAAATACTGTAAAATTGTGTAATATTATTACAATATAAAATAACAGCTTTTTATTTTAATATACTTCAAAAAATATTTTATTTCTGTGACGCAAAGCTGAATTTTCTGCATCATTACTCCAGTCTTCAGTGTCACATGATCCTTCAGAAATCATCCTAATATGTTGATTTATTATCAATGTTGGAAACATTTGTGCTGCTTAATTTTTTTGGATCCTGTGATACTTTTTTTCAGGATTCTTTGTTGATTAAAAAGTTAAAGATTAGAAATGGATTAATAAAATTAGAAATCTTTTCTAATAATATAAGTCTTTACTATCACTTTTTATCAATTTGACATATCCTTGCTGAATTATTTTCTTTAATAAAAAAAAAATAAGAAAATGGTTTTACTGACCCCTTTTGAATGGTAGTGTATATAATTACAAAATATTTCTTCTTTTTTTTTTTTTTTAAATTAATTCATCTAAGAATCCCCCAAAAAGTATCACAGGTTCAAGAAAAAAAAATCACTGGCACAACTGTTTTCAGCATTCATAATAAATGATCTTTTTGGCATGATTCCTGAAGGATCATGTGACACTGAAGACTCCAGTAATGATGCAGAAAATTCAGCTTTGGATCACAGGAATAAATTATATTTTTTAGTATATTAAAACAGAAAATGGTTACTTTAAACTTCACAATATTAGTTTTTTTTATTTTTTTTATTTTATTTTTTTTTTTTTTTTTTTTTTTTTGTATGTTTGATCAGAATAATGTAGCCTAACAAGTCTCTTCTGCTCATCAAGAAAAAAACTAAAAAAACTAAAAATGTTACTGTTCTCAAACTTTTAAGGCAGTGTACATGTACATAACTGTGGTGTAACTACATGAAAGTAATAAATTCATTCATACACTTTTCTTAGATGGCCTTGCCAAGAAGTTTGGTCTGACCCCAGAACAGTTTGGAGAGAACTTGCGAGACAGTTATCAGAGGCATGAAACCGAGCAGTTCCCAGCAGAACCTTTGGAGCTGGCCAAGGACTATGTGTGCAGGTAATGGATCAATGCAAACTTGAAGTTGTTTTACATTAAAATTTCTGTAATTAAGTCTTTTACCCACTGCATATTGAATAAAAAGGTGTCAGATTGCTTATTTTTTTCATAAATCAAATGTTTTCATAGTCAATTTAACACCCCGGAGGCTGTTCTGGAAGGCGCACGGTACATGGTGGCAATGCAGATTGCTCGTGAACCTCTGGTCAGGCACGTGCTCAGACAAACCTTCCAGGAAAGGGCCAAGATTAACATCAAGCCAACTAAGAAGGGCAAGAAGGTTGGTATTTAGCATTTGTTTAGGCATTATAGACTGTAGGAAGCAACAGTATTCTACCATTGTTTTTTTTAACTGTTGTGTTTTTGTTTATCTTCTATTCTTTCACTTAACCATATTCATCAAGGAAAGGGTATTGGCAGAATAGCAAGCTTTCCACCCCAGTAGAGTTCTGTTGTGTTAGAGCTTTAGCTAGAATGTTCAGATGATCTATGTAGGTGTGTATTGTAGGCTGCGTTTTTGCTGTGCTAACGTAGTCCTTCTATTCAAACCCAGACTAAACTGATGCGCCAATTGCTGCATTGTTTACTCCTTTGTCAGTAATTCCACATCGGCTAATGTCTGCCATGTTTCCTAGGATGTGGATGAAGCACACTATGCCTATTCCTTTAAATACCTGAAGAACAAGCCTGTGAAAGAGCTGAGTGGAGATCAGTTCTTGAAGATGTGCCTGGCTGAAGAGGAAGGCCTGCTTGCCATAGACATCTGCATTGACCTTGTGGGAGTCAAAGGGTATAGTTGTGTCCTGAAAATTTTAGCTTGAGATCAACCAGAATTGTATACAAGAGATACAGAGCAGTTCTGTTTGTCATCTCTACAGGTATGGAGGAGATCAGACCTATTTTGATGAGATCAAGCAGTTCTACTACAGGGATGAGTTCAGTCACCAGGTGCAGGAATGGAACAAGCAGAGAACCCTTGCTATTGAACGTTCCTTGCAGCAGTTCCTGTATCCTCAGATGGCCAAGGAACTGAAAAACAAGCTTGTTGCTGAAGCAAAGGACAATATTGTTAAGGTGCCACATTGATTGCATGCATACCTTTGAAAGCTAACAAAGCATTTTCAGAACCAGACTGTGGTCTATAATAAATTGATTTGTGTTTTTGTTGTAGTCTTGCTGCAAGAAACTGTATAACTGGTTGAAGGTGGCTCCGTATCGGCCTGATCAGCAGGTAGAGGAGGATGATGACCTTATGGATGAGTCGCAAGGAAAGGGTATCCGTGTACTCGGGGTGGCATTTGCTTCTGGCAGGTACATATTTGTTCAGAGTGAAAAAATATTTCACATTATTTTAGAAGGTGATGCACTCATATAAACTACCATTATTGGTTATTTGTTTAGATCATTAAATGCTCACTTTAAAGCAGGGTTCGTACAAGGTGCTTGAATTTGACTTTTTGAAGTTTAAGGCCTGGAAAACCGTTGACAATGGCAATATTGCTGAAGAGGTACTTGAAAAGAGCTTGACTTACTGAAAGACAGTGTATCTATGAAATAAATGTTCAGTTTTCAGTAAGCACATCTTTCATGCAAAATTCATGTAATTTAAAAAACATACATTTTACGTTTATTTCAGTTAATGTCATACAAATGATCCGCGTTCCGAGTCCTGATCTGAAATTATGGTTTACAAAGTATTATTTAGGGGTGTGTTTCCCAAAAACATTGTTAGCTAACTATGGTCGTTAGTTCCATTTAACTGTTTTGGTAACGATACATATACACACGTAAGTAAATAAATAAATATATATTTTTTAATGTATCTTTTTTTAGAATTTGAAAGAGAAGACATTGTTTGATAAGTGAGATCTCTAATTGACTTACAGATTTACATTATTTCAATAAACCCTGTTGAAGTGAATCTTAGTTTTGTTTCTTTTGTTTTATAACTTTATATATTATTGGCCGTAACATGATTGTAATTATCAGCTTATCTGTGTTGACAAGATTTTTTTCTGTCCTTTCATACTTTTGAATGCTGTCTGATAGTGTTTGCTTGTGTTTTTATAGAGACACACCAGTGTTCTGCTCCCTCATTAATGGTGAAGGAGAGGTTGTGGACTTCCTCAGGCTTCCTTATTTCCTTAAGAGGAGAAATGCATGGAGAGATGATGAAAGAGAGAAAAAGGTGAAGAAACAGAAACTATTCCGCTGTTTAATTCCAACTGACATCAATATTGGCACTTTGAAAACATTTGTTTGTTGTGTTTCCATAGCTTCAAGATATTGAAAATCTTAAGAAATTCCTCCTTAGTAAGAAGCCACATGTTGTTGCTGTTGCTGGGGAAAATCGGTGTGTTCAGTATTGTTTTTGTTTTTAAAAATACCATATGCAACTCTTTAAACTTTCACTGGACCCCCACATGCTAATGCTTTATTTGGATGTGCGTAGTGATGCCCATATGGTGATGGAGGACATCAAGCGCACCATCAGTGAGCTGGAGCAGGACTCCTCTCTGCCTGCGGTGGGAGTGGAGCTGGTAGACAATGAGCTGGCTGTGCTTTATATGAACAGCAAGAAGTCTGAGGTCAGTGCAATGAGATATAAAACATTTACCCCTAAACCATTGTTGAAGGCTCTGTGCCTTTTCTAATGTCTCATTCACATACTGCTTCTCTCATAGGCGGACTTCAGGGACTATCCACCTCTGCTTCGTCAGGCTGTGTCTGTGGCTCGCAAGATTCAGGACCCCCTAGTGGAGTTTGCCCAAGTCTGCAGCAGTGATGAGGACATTCTGTGTTTGAAACTGCATCCCCTGCAGGTACAAACACATTCTTGCATCTAAAGACCTTCATTTTGCCATTTACGTTTCAATACCTTTGAACTGAAATTTAGCCTTGCAGTGTCTGTCAGTGTTATTTTAATATTATTTATTGCTATTACATATATATATACACACATACATACACATACATACATACATACATACACACACACAGATGAAAAGTCATTTGTGAATCACTTCTCATGTATTATCTTTTAAATGTTCCTTAGGAACATGTAGTAAAAGAAGAGCTACTCGGTGCTCTTTACTGTGAGTTCATAAACCGAGTGAATGAGGTTGGTGTGGATGTGAACCGGGCCATTGCTCACCCTTACACCCAAAGCCTGGTCCAGTACATCTGTGGCCTCGGACCCAGAAAAGGCTCACACCTGCTCAAGGTGAGAACTTCTTTAAAAATCTCTATTCTCACATTTAAAATGTCTGTGATGTTTAGCCAACTCTAAGTCACAAGGTGTTGAAATCATCTTCTGCAACTTTCCAATGCTCCTCAGATTCTTAAACAGAACAACACTAGGTTAGAGAACCGGACCCAGTTGGTCACCATGTGCCATATGGGACCCAAAGTCTTCATTAACTGTGCTGGCTTCATCAAGATCGACACTGCCTCTCTTGGAGACAGGTAAGATGCTGAAATGCTGACTTATGTTGCATACAGCCAGAATATGTGATGAAATAATATCTTCCTTCATTCTGCAGCACTGACTCCTATATTGAGGTCCTGGATGGTTCTCGAGTGCATCCTGAAACATACGAGTGGGCACGTAAAATGGCAGTGGATGCTCTAGAGTACGACGAGTCAGCAGAAGATGCCAACCCAGCCGGTGCGCTAGAGGAGATTCTTGAGAACCCAGAGAGGCTGAAGGACCTGGATCTGGATGCCTTTGCTGAGGAGCTGGAGAGACAGGTGAGCTTTGGCATTCATTTGCATATGTTTAGTTAGCAGAGCCATTTATCCAAAGCAGCAAATGAGGACATAAGCTGTACTGCACTTAACTAAATAGGTTTTCCTGTAACCTTGTTGTTGTTTTTTTATTCTAGGGTTATGGTAATAAGGGAATTACGCTGTATGACATCCGAGCAGAGCTCAGCTGTAGATATAAAGATTTGAGAGCCCCATACAGGCCTCCCAACACAGAGGAGGTCTTTAACATGCTCACCAAGGAGACTCCTGAGACCTTCTATATTGGTAAATACTACCTGAGCTTGTTTAGATATTTTAAAAATATCACAGAGTGATCTGTGGTTATAAATGTTTAAAAGATTTACATACTTTAAAGGGACTTGTATCGGTTAATGTAAGATATATGAAGCGTCTTACTGAAATATGTAATAAAAAAATTAAAGATTTACATTATGTATAAAACATAATATAAATGTGTTGTTTTTTTTTAAATATTTTGGACAATGGGGCGCTGTTATAGCGGTATAGCAGGTAGCGATAGTTTACCAAGTGCAACCATTTGACGTAACTGAAATAACGGTGCCCCCATAGTCCAAAATATGTATAAAATGATGTGGATTTTTTAAATACCGTAAATCTTTCATGGGTTTTTCACTACACATTTCAATAAGAGACATCATTTGTTATGTTAGGCCATATAATACCTGGGGTTCACTTTAAAGTATTGTGATATTTGAGTGCTCCATCATACATTTTAATTAGATATTGTTGGTAATATTTTTCTTAATCTCTGTGCACATATAGGTAAACTGATTACCTGTGTGGTGACTGGAATTGCTCACAGACGTCCACAAGGTGAGAGTTACGACCAGGCCATCCGTAATGATGAGACAGGTCTCTGGCAGTGTCCATTTTGCCAGCAGGACAACTTCCCTGAGCTCAGTGAGGTGGGAATTAGTTCTTTGACCTTTCCAAGGAATTAAATTTTAGCTTTGGCACATAAGCAGAATGCTCATGTCATTTTGTTTTCATTAGGTGTGGAATCACTTTGACAGCGGCTCATGTCCTGGTCAAGCCATTGGAGTGAGAACTAGGTTAGATAATGCTGTCACAGGCTTCATCCCGACAAAGTTTCTTAGTGACAAGGTGGTGAAGCACCCTGAGGAGAGAGTCAAGGTGAGGCATTCATTTACAAACAATATGCACTCCAAATGTGACCACTGACCACATAACCAGTCTTAAGTAGTGCAGGTATATTTGTAGCAGTAGCCAAAAAGTACACTGTATGTGTCAAATTTATCGCTTTTTCTTTAATGCAAAAAAATAATTGGGATGTTACGTAAAGATCATGTTCCATGACGATATATTGTACATTTTTTAACCGTAAATGTATTTCAACTTAATTTTTGATTAGTAATATGCATGGCTAAGAACTTCATTTGGACAACTTTAAAGGTGAATTTTTTTTTTTTTTTTTTTTTTTTTTCCCTCTTCTTTTGTGCACCCTCAGATTATAGATTTTCAAATACTGTCCTATCCTAACAAACCATACATCAATGATAAGCTTATTTATTCAGCCTTCATATGTATAAATCTGTGCACATTTGTTGTTTTTAAAACTTTAAAGCTATGGGAATAAAGGTTTTTTTGTATTTCACATCATTTAAGTGCTTTGGACTTATGAGTTTTTGACTTGACTTAAAAGAATCCCGCACCCAAAGAGCACCGATTTATATATGTTTACACCCCAGTAGCAGTTTTTTGGTATGGATGTATAAATCTCAATTTCTAAAAAATTGGCCCGTGTGACTAGTTTTGTGCTTCAGGGTCACAAATATGTAGCCTTACAAAATGTATGAAAGTCTGGAAATCTTCTGTGTACACTGAATTTTGTTTGGTTCTCCACTGTTAGGTTGGCATGACCGTGCACTGCCGCATCATGAAGATCGACATCGAGAAGTTCAACGTGGATCTCACTTGTAGAACATCTGACCTGAGTGACAAGAACAACGAATGGAAGCTTCCCAAAGATACCTACTATGATTTTGATGCTGAGACAGATGATGTGAAACAGGACGAAGAGCAAAAGAAGAAACAGCAGAGAACCAGTCAGTATTGACCAAATATTTAGTTTATCACACTTTTCAAGTGATGACTTTTTCATTGATGGAGTGTAATGACTTGTTTTCTGTCTTCAGCTTACATTAAGCGAGTGATTGCTCACCCGTCCTTCCACAACATCAACTTCAAACAAGCAGAGAAGATGATGGAATCCATGGACCAAGGTGATGTGGTGATTCGACCCAGCAGTAAAGGGGAGAACCACCTGACGGTCACATGGAAGGTGGCTGATGGGATCTATCAGCATGTGGACGTCCGTGAGGAGGGTAAAGAGAACGCGTTCAGCCTTGGACATACTCTTTGGATCAACAATGAGGTGAGCTGTTGCTGTGCGTCACACAAATTGTTTTTGTTTTGTTTTGTTTTTTAAATATTTTGGGGTCAGACTTGTTTTCAACAATAAGTCTGATGCATTTTTTATTTTTTATTTTTATCTGTGATGTGCTTTTTCAGGGTTCTTTGATTAATAGAAAATTCAAAAGAACAGCATTTTTTTTTTAAATCAGAAATCTAATAGTCATGGTTGTCTGCAGGAGTTTGAGGATCTGGATGAAATCACAGCCAGGTATGTCCAGCCCATGGCTGCATTCGCACGAGATCTGCTCAGCCACAAGTACTTCCAGGATTGCAATGGAGGTGATAGGAAGGTATGTTATCTCTCTTAGGAGATACACTTTTTCTGTTCTCTTTATCTTATCTTTTTATTATTTTCATGCAGTTGAGGTCAAAAGTTTTCGTCCCCCTTTCAGAATCTGCAAAATAAGAGGGATCATACAAAATGCATGTTAACTTTTATTTGGTACTGACCTGAATAAGATATTTCACATAAAAGATGTTTACAAATAGTCCACAAGAGAAAATAAGTTGAATTTATAAAAACCACATTCAAAAGTTTACATCCCCTTGATCTACCCGAATGATCCACAGCTGTTTTTTTTTTTTTTTTTTTTTTTTTTTTTTTTTTTTTTTTTGTTCAGTGATAGTTGTTCATGAGTCCCTTTTTTTTGTCCTGAACAGTTAAACTGTCTGCGGTTCTTCAGAAAAATCCTTCAGGTCCCACAAATCCTTTGGTCTTCTAGCATTTTTGTGCACTTGAATCCTTTCCAACAATGACTGTATGATTTTTTTTTTTTTTTTTTTGTTTTTGTTTTTGAGATCAGTCTTTTTCACACATAGGACAGCTGGAGGGACTCTCATGCAATGATTACAGAAGGTTGAATAACAATGCATTACGAGCGGGGGGTGAAAACTTATGAACAACTTTTTTTTTTTTTTTTTTTTTTTTTGCCTAAATATATTTTTTCATTTAGTACTGCCCTTCAGAGGCTACAGAAGATAGTTGCATGTTTCCCAGAAGACAAAATAAGTTAAATTTACCCTGATCTTCAAATTTAAAACGTTTTCACCCCGACTCTTAATGCATTGCGTTTCCTTCTGAAGCATCAGTGAGTGTTTGAACCTTCTGTAATAGTTGCATATGAGTCCCTCAGTTGTCCTCAGTGTGAAAAGATGGATCTCAAAATCATAATGTAAACTTTTGAATAGGGTCTTTTTTTTTTTTTTTTTTTTTTTTTTTTTTCAAATAAATTCAACTATTGATTCAAATATTATTATTATTATTATTGTGGGCTATATGTAAACATCTTTTATGTGAGAAATCTTATTCAGGTCAGTACTAAATAAACATGCATTTTGTATGATCGTTCTTATTTGGGTAAAATAATTAAAATTTTGCAGATTCTGAAAAGAGGATGTAAACTTTTGACCTCAACTGTAGATAAAATGGCCTCTATAAATTCTACAGTTGTGCATTTATCCTTTCTTGCCTTTGTACAGAAAATGGAGGAGCTTCTTATAAGGTCCAAAAAAGAGAAGCCGACCTTCATCCCCTACTTCGTTTCAGCTTGTAGAGACCTGCCAGGCAAATTTCTGCTGGGTTACCAGCCTAGAGGAAAGCCAAGGTAGCACTCGTTATCCTAGCAAAGCAAGGCACAACTCACATATACCATGCATTCGTAAATGCCTTTGGTGTTTTGTTTTGTAGGATAGAGTATGTAACCATCACTCCAGATGGCTTTAGGTATCGCTCTCAGATATTCCCAACAGTCAATGGTCTCTTCCGCTGGTTCAAGGACCACTATCAGGATCCTGTGCCAGGTTAGTACTCTCCATCTGTACGCCATCTTTGACCTAGAATTGTAATTTGTCCTTGTAATGTAATGTTTTGGTTGTGTCTCTAAAGGCGTCACACCAACCAGCAGCAGAACGAGAACACCAGCATCAGTCAACGCCACACCTGCCAACATCAACATTGCTGGTATGTCAGAAATGTTGATGTCCTCTCTGACAAACAACAAATTTTCGCAAGTTATGTCTTTCAAAACCCATATCTGTTCCTTCGTTCTCAGACCTGACTCGAGCTGTCAACGCTCTTCCACGAAACATGACATCCCAGATGTTCAATGCCATAGCGGCTGTTACAGGCCAGGGACAGAATCCCAACACAACGCCGGCCCAGTGGGCCTCCAGTCAGTATGGTTACAGTGGCGGCAGCAGTGCAGGAGGTGGCGGCAGCAGCAGCGCTTATCACGTACGAAACCTGCACCTATGCGCTCACCTGTTTAACGAATTGAATCGAAACGAAACCGTGCCCACTAATATTCATATTCCTTTTTTTGTTTTTTTCAAGGTGTTCGCCACGCCCCAGCAGCCAATGGCGACACCCATGATGACGCCCAGTTACTCTTACACCACACCTGGCCAGCAGCAGGCCATGACAACACCGCAGTATCCCAGCAGCACCCCGCAGTCCTCACATGGACACCATCAGCATTCGTCCTCCACACCATCATCCTCGTCATCTAGAGTGCGGACACCACAGCCTAAGTGAGTGCTACTACTGCTTTCTTGAATATACAAAACCAATTTGCACCAGAATTAAAATTCTGGGTGCACTGGAAAACCGAAAGGGAAAATAACTAATTATTAAAAGGCATTATTTTTTTTAAATAATATTACTTTTTTTTTTTTTTTTTAATTAAACCTAGAAATATTAATGATACTTATTTAAAAAATACAAGGCAGTAAACTAACATATATTAATATATTAATGTTAAATATCAATGCATTGTTTTTATTCAGTTCAATGCAGCAGAATCAGATTTGTTTTTTTTTTTTTTTTAATAAAAAGTCTCTTCTGCTTGCCAAGCCTGCATTTAATCCAACATACAGCAAAAATAGTACAATTTTGAAGTATTTTTACTGTTTAAAATAACTGTTTTCGATTTGAATATCTTTAAAACAATATAACTTATTCCTGTGATCAAAGCTCATTTTTCAGCATCATTACTCCAGTCCGAAGAATAGCATTTATCTAAAATATAAAGCTTTTGTAACATTATACACTATACTATTCAAAAGCTTGGAGTCTGTATTTATTTATTTATTTATTTATTTATTTATTTAATAAATTATAGAAATTAATACTTTTGTTTAGCAAAGATGCTTTTAATTAAAAGTGATTATAAAGACATTTATGTTACAAAATATTTGTATTTCAGATAAATGCTGTTCTGCTGAACTTTCTATTCCTCAAAGAAACCTGAAAAAATTCTACTCAGCTGTTTTTAACACAATTTTTTTGGGGGTTTTTTTTGAGCAGCAAATCAGAATATTAGAATGATTTCTGAAGAATCATGTGACTGGAGAAATTATGCTAAAATTCATCTTTGAAATAAATATTCATTTACATTTGAATATTCAAATAGAAAGCAGTTATTTTAAATAGTAAAAATATTTAAATTGTACTGTTTTTGCTGTACCTTGGATCAAATAAATACAGGCTTGGTAAGCAGAAAAGATTTATTTAAAAAAAAAAAAAACATTATTAACAATCTTACTGTTCAAAACTTGTGACTGGTAGTGTATCAAAATGAATAGTCCAACAAGTTTGAAAGTGACCTCTGTGTGAGCTGTGGTTCATATATTGTTAAACTATTGACCATGTACCATTTTTTTTTTTTTTTTTTTTTTTTTTATTTTTTTGCCCATAGAATTTTACTGAAATATTGCTAAAGTGACTGCATCTTCAGTCTTGTTTTTCTGTGTAGTTTCTATTATTATGACTTCTATAGCAGGAGAACAAAGTACTAAAACTCTATCTGTGTTCCCTGCAGGACAAGTTCCCACACTGCCGTGGACTGGGGTAAGATGGCTGAACAGTGGCTGCAGGAGAAAGAAGCCGAGCGACGGAAGCAAAAGACGCCCCGCATGACGCCCCGACCTTCCCCCAGCCCCATGATTGAAAGCACGCCCATGTCCATCGCCGGAGATGCCACTCCCCTCTTGGACGAGATGGACCGATAGGAATAAGGAAGGGGGGTGTTCAGACATCTCATATAAAACCCAATCCATCCACATCCCATCTCTCACCCTCCGTCTTTTGCTCTTTCGCTGCTAGAAGTATTTCTTTGAGTCATTCAGAGCTACTGATACAAAGACAAACACTTGAAATGTGGTGACGACAAACAGATTTAGGAAATGGACCTACGATAAATGTTTGTCACAAGGGGTTTCTTTTTTTCTTTTTTTTTTTTTTTTTAAAGTATGTGCATAATGCACCCCCTTTTTCATTTCAGTTTTTTAACTAAATTTAAAAGGAAAGGCTTAAAGCATGAGACGCTGCATGATTTGTGTCCATGGGAGCTGGTATTCAGATCATTAGTTCAGACCCCCTCAGAGAGCTTTTCTTTTGTATCTGGCTTAAACGTTTAAATAAAACCCTGTTTCAGTATGAACCAGAGCACTGTAATAATTCAAAAGCTGTGTTCTGTCGAGCTGTTACGCAAAGAATTAAGCACTGGGGGAGATTTGTTGTAAAGCTATTTAGCAACTCATTCATCAGCTAATAATGAAATACGTGACTTTGAAAGCCTTTAAATGTCATGTTTTTTCAGGCCATTATCAGAACATATGCATTTTAAATTCAAAACTGATGTTTTTAAGCTCATCTTTGAGTTCTTCGAGTTAAGAATTTAGATATCACTTCTCATAATGTGCTTATACAAGTAAACTGAACTATTGTGCTAAAAGAAATAGAGACTCTGATCAGTTGTTTGCTTTTTCAGTTTTGGGGGCTGTTTGTGTTTGTGAATGTATCCTTTGCTGGGCCGGACTTCCTCGAGGTGTTTGCACACATGCTGTTTTAAACAGTGTCTTTCCTTCGTGTACAATCCCATGTATCGCTATAGACAGAAATTGTAACATTTAAGCAAAGTGAACTTTATGAACAGGCTCCTTATACTGTGACAATATTTTCACACAGCAAGCATAGTTGTCATCTCCCCCCCCCCACCCCCCCACACACAACCTTTTCCAAGTTCTGGGAAGTGTTTCTGACCTGATCATGTGTTCTTTTAGCACTGAGGCTAAACTATGCCTTTAGGTCAAGAAGTGAGCTCAGTGTCTAAAACGTTCTGTTCAGTGTATTTCACTGCTGACATTCATTTCATTTCTTTCCTTTGATAAAGTTGTCAAAAATTAAACTCTTCTGATTTGTGTTTTTATTTGTTTTAAACATGTTTCTTAACAGTGTACATTGATTTCAGTAAAGGAGAGTGTTTGTTTTTCAAGCTTCAGACCGTAGATAATTAATTTCAGACTGATTGTAAGACAACTAAAGAGGCTCTGTTATGAAATTTTCCATGTGACATTCGTTGGAATTTCAATGCCTGTGCTTAAGAGACCCAAAAGTGACCAGCTCTATTTTTTTTTTTTTTTTTGAGATTTTGAGGCTCTTGAAGACTTGAGTGGACATTTCACTATAGCCAAAAGTTTTTGAAGTGTTGTTTTTTATTGTAAAGAATTCTCTTCTGCTCACCAAGCCTACCTTTAGTTGATCACAATATTGCTTTTGCTGTATTTTTTGGAAGTATTTTCACTATTTAAAATAACTGCTTGCTTTTTGAATATATTTTAAAGTGTAATTTATTCCTGTGATCAAAGCGAAATACTCAGCATCATTACTCAGCATCATTACTCCAGTCTTCAGTGTCACATGATCCTTCAGAAATCATTCTAACATGCTGATTTGAATCTTTTTGTAATTAGGGGTTCAAGCACGTAGTGCTGAAACCCTTTTGTAATTGTTAGAAGGGTCATGGATCAACATAAAACTGATTGTGCAGACCAAATTGTAAGTTGCAGAGACTTGAAACTTAGAGGGATGGTAGTACTCACACTGTCTAAAGCGTGACCAAAGCTTGCCCAAATTGGCCTGACGGGGACGCTATAGCACATAACACCTAAACCGTCAGGCCCAAGTGTCTTATGTCGTTGGAATCCTTGGTTCAGTTTGAGCCTGGTGAATTATGCATTTTTTTTGAAAAAAATAGTTTTGTGAACTAGTCTTAGGTTTTTTGCCTGTTAGACAAGGTTAACAGAGGCCGATCAGAACGAAACTGGGTGGGTCTGTTTAACTCACGACCCCAAATGTCGTTTGAAAGAAATCAGCCCTTGAGAGGGCGATATTGCATTTTTGAAGGTCGTAAACGTTTTCCAATCAGGTTTTTCGCCCGATTGGAACCAAACCAGTGCAGAACGATTCTCTGGAGAGTGAATATCAATAATTAACCAAACAAATGTAACTTTATAAAGTTATAAAGGGGTCATTTAAAAAAAGGGGCCTATCCAATATTCACTCAAAATCCTATAAAGCCTAAAGGAAAACTCAAAACTTCACAAAACCTGCTGAGAACATGCGACAGGTGACTCTAAACAAGCATGCAAAGTTTTAAGGGGATCGGACCACAGTTGGTGCTATAACAGTCATTAAATGTTGAAAATGTTGAATCATATTTCGATGGTAAATTACCTGGCTTTGCCAAAAATGCTTTTTTAATCATTGATTTAAGTGGCTACAGCCTTGCTAAATAATATGTAATGTCTTTTTCCTTATATGCTTAAATGTCTTCAGCGCTTGAACCCCGGTAATTGCTGCTTGCAGCATATTTATTATTATCAATATTTAAAACAGTTTAGTTTTTTTTCAGGATTTTTTGATGAATAGAAAGATAAAAAAATCAGCATTTATCTTAAATAAAAAGCTTTTGTAACATTATACACTATACCATTCAAAAGCTTGGAGTCAATATATATATATATATATATATATATATATATATATATATATATATATTATTCCTTTTTTGGTGAAAGACATTATAGAAATTAATACTTTTTATTTAGCAAGGATGCTTTAAATAGATCAAAAGTGATGATAAAGACATTTATAATGCTACAAAGATTTCTATTTCAGATAATGCTGTTCTTCTGAACTTTCTATTCATCAAAGAAGCCTGAAAAAAAGTCTACTCAGCTGTTTTCAATATAATAATAATAATAAATGTTTCTTGAACAGAAAATCAGCATATTACAATGATTTCTGAAAGATCATGTGACACTGAAGACTGGAGTAATTAATGATGCTAAAAATCTCAGCTTTGAAATCACACAAATAAATTTCATTTTAAAATATAGTCAAATAGAAAACAGTTATTTCAAATACTAAAAATACTTAAACATTTTACTGTTTTTGCTGTACTTTGGATCAAATAAATGCAGGCTTGATGAGAAGAAGACACTTCTTTAAAAACATTAAAAATCTTACTGTTCAAATACTTTTGACTGGTATTGTATATTGCCATTAGAGTGGGATGTTTATTGAGCTGCTCATTTTTGCTTGATACTTCTCCATTTACATCTTAACAATCCTTCCATTTAGCTCACAGTGGGAATCTCGTGTCGTCGCAGACGGCAGCAGAGCCTGTGGTCATGAGTGCTGGCATATGTATCATATTAGCCAGGGAAACTCATGATGCAATGAAAAACAAGGGCTACATTTACGAAAGATCCACTTAGAACTGCCAGGAGGGCATTTAGTGTGACCTCTTAAGCATTCTGCACATAAACACTGCTGTTTGCTAGGACAATAATCAGATGTGAAGGCAGAACTCATTACCTTCAAATTACAGGGATTTGCATCGCTTTATGTAATAGATCTGAAATACCAGTAAATGACACTGAGTTTTTACAGATTTGAATGTCTACATGACACTGCTCGAGAAAAAAAATCACATTTTTGGATGAAAGTATCACTCACCTGATCTTAGTTATTTGATAGTAAATACTCAATTACTGCGTATCCATATAATAACCATAATGATTGACGTGAAATATATCATGGATTCTTTAGTATACTTCTGATTTCATTCCGAACTTCACTTTCAGAGGAATTCTTGCTGAGATTTTCTCATCTCACTGGCAAAGTCCTCTGTATTATTTTTTTCTTCCCACTCAAAGATGTGTGTCAGGGCATTATAGGATATCCCAAAGTCTGTATTTCAGGATCGCTTCTCTTGCCATTTGAACATTACACACTTTTAATCAATGACAGCAGTTGGATTGCCTCTTCTTATAAATTTCGTCACAATTGTTAGAGATTCCTGTGAAGAAAAGACGCATATATTATTTTCTGTGTGACCATGGCGTAATATTTCCAGGGTAAAACATAAAAGTAAAATGTGTAATGTAAGAGAACTTACTGACGATATCACCAGTTTGTCTAGAATTGTTCCTCTCCAGCTCAGATAATACAGTCGCCTCAAATGTAAGTGATGCAACACGTAGGAAGAAATCTCTCACACTTTCCCCTATAGAGGACAACAGAAATTATACATATGATTTCATGTTACTTACACTACTAGTCAAAAGTTTCAAATCACAGAAATTTTTTAATGTTTCTGAAAGACGTGAAAGACTTGTGCCCACAAGGCTGCATTTATTTAATCAAAAATACAGTAAAAACCTAAAAAATTACTACAATTTAAAACAAACGTATATACTATACTATACTATTAGAACATAATATAAATTGCAATTTATTCCTGTGATGGCAAAACAAATACATTTTCTGGATTCTCTGATGAATAGAAAGTTTTGAAATGTGTTTAAAATATAAATATTTTTTAACTTTATAGATGTCTTTACTGTCACTTTTGATCAATTGAATGCATCCATGATGAATAAAAGTATTAGTTTCTTTTATTGAATCTTATTATTTACTTATATTGAAATTTTTAAATGGTAGCGTATCATGATATTTCACAATAATACTGGATTTTACTGTTAGTTTACTGTATTTTTATAAGCCTTTATAAGCATCAGAGACTTCAATGGGGGTCACTGGATGCAAAACTCACTTTTACATGTTGTTTGAACATAAATGTGTGCTGGCAGTGTGTACACAACCACCCAATTATGATAAAAATCCACCCAGTGGTATTTTTTCTAATCTTTATAAGTAATATCCCCTTTTTCAAATCAAGCCATTCTCAGCATTTCCTCTATGTGACGTCACACGGACCAAGGCCACTCCCACGATAGTTGATTGACACAGACATCTTACCTTAGACCTGCCCTGAGTGAGCTTAGTGAGCTATAAACAGTCCGACCGCCATTGTTTTGATGCCGGAGCAGGGGGAGACAAGAATGGGTCCTAAGCTATTGAGGTGTTCTGTTGTTGGATGTAATAATGATCATAGCAGTCATCATTTACTCGATATCTGAGCCACTGAAAACGCAGAGGATTAACATCACTTTCGTTTTTGGGAGAAATGCGCCTGGCGATCTACATAAACGTGTCTATGTTTGTGCAAATCGCCTTTCCTAATAATGTACTAGTTAGCAAGTTTCATGGCTAGACGCAGCTAAAATAAACAGTACTGTTCGTCACCCGACAGAAGAGAAGGGCGGGGCGAGCAGAGCTCATTAGCATTTAAAGGCAAATGCAGCAAAACGGCTTGCTCTGAAAAAGGTTGATTTTGACAAGGTAAAAAGGGTGTTTTTTACCACTGATAAATTTTAACCAAAGTATGTTTTAGACTTTTTATTAAGACCCTAGAGAATCATTTCAGCTTGTGGAAAATGGGCATCTGATGTATTAATGAAAACACAATTATATATTATTTTTAAGTGCTTTTGCAACCTCAAATATTTCTGGCATCAGCTCAGACACACAGACTAGTTTGATGGCATTCAAAACACCTGCTGTTAAAAGTTTGGTATGTTTCTTTACCTGACAGTGCAGACACTGCCCAATACTCTGCTCTGATCTCCTCAGACAGTCGAATAGCCTCCTGCTCCATTTGAGCCAACTGCTCTGGGTGCTATGGGAGAGAAAGATTCATCTAAACTAGTTATCTTAAAACACTCACATGTTAAGCGAAGGGGCATTGATACTGTTTCCTATGCAATCACGTTAGCCTATTATAACAGTGGCCGATTACTAACAAGCCTTAAAGGACCGGCCACTAAAAATAGGTCGTTTTAGACTGAGAGTCAGAATGAAGGTTGAAAATAATTTTTCCACATATTTATTTTTTGTGCAAAAAACTCTATTAACATTAGAAGTAAACCTCAAGAAACATATTAAATTAATAAAAATCCCTCTTTTTGGGGTTGTGAGTGTAATTTGATGCATCAATATCCTTTTTTCCTAATGAAAAAGTTAATCTGTGCCAACGTCATGTGAAAGTCACAGTGTGGCTATGGCTTTTTAAAGGCTTTGGAAGAGATCAACCGAAAACAACTCACACTAAGATCCTTCTTGGTTCCCACGAGGAAGAGGAGAACACTAGAAGGGTCATTGTCTCTCATGGCATCTTCAAGCCACTCTCTAAATAAACACAGACAAGTGTGAGAATCAGACATGATTCATGACTATTCAGACAGTGTTTTAAATCAAATACCTGTACGTGTTCGTACTATACCTTGCATGATCCAAAGAGTTATAATTGCTCAGGTCAAACACAACAATGATGGCTAAAAACAAAAAAATACATTGTTTTTACACAATAACACTGCAAGAGTATGCATAATTTAGTCTGTTGAATCACCTTGAGCTCCTCTGTAGTATGTGGATGCAACGCATCTAAATCTTTCCTGACCTGCTGTGTCCCACCTGCAGAGAGAGAGAGATTTATGATTGAAGGATGCAACTAAATGGATGACTGCGAAAGCAATAAAAAACACTAAACTCACAACTGCAAACTGAAGGGCACCCCGAGGACCTCAAATCTCTCCATCTCAAAATCCACTCCAATAGTGGCTTTGTATGTCTTTCCAAAAGTGTCTTTGCAGAATCTTGACAAAATATAAAATATTAGCAAATGGAGCCACTGTGCACAATGAGATCTGAATTGACAAAATGTAAATTAACATTACAGACTCCTACCTGCTTATTAAACAGGTCTTTCCAACTCCTACGTCACCAACAACAATGACCTTGGCTACATTCAATCTGGAAATAAACATTTAAAATAAAATAATGTTCATTCTTAGTGAATTACACATCTGTGTCATCAGTCTGGGTGTGTATATGAAGTTTTGCCTGCTTTGTGGGGACCAGCCAAAGATAAAGAAAGTAGATTTTAATGGAAAGCCCAAAATAAATGTTTGTACATGTGTATGAAAGAGAGGAAAAAAGTAATTTACCCTGTTTTCTGTCCTCGACATGCCTCTTTAACAGTAATATTGAAGCCATCTTTTGTGTGCACAGCAGCATCCTTGGTAAAGTACTGAATAATAGACCAAATAGAAATTTGTTAAGGTATGCTTTAAAAAATACAACAATACAAAACAAAAAAAAAAATCGCCTTTTACATAATAATCTGGTCCAGTTGAGTCCGGCTTATAATGCTCCGAGGGTGATTAAATACAATAATCCTCTCAAATGAAGCAATGAAGCAGTGTTTTATGCAATAACTAATAACTAACAAACTAATAACTATCTAAAAATACAAAAGCGTTACCAAAGGGAGTTCACAGATGATCCTGTCTCCTTTCACAGGGGGTAGAGAGCTCATCATGTGAGAGCTTTAACAAGACCACACCAATACAACTGCAAACACTCAACCATTCTGTCCGGTGACTAGTGGGATTAATAAACATAACAATAACAACAGTAAACAACACTAACATTGATAACAAATTAACATGCTGATGTATAATACAATTTTATTTTAAAACGATATTTAAAAATAAATAAATAAATAAATAAATAAATAAATACAACTTACCTTACAAGGCAGAAGGCTTTTTACATTCTACAAGTAGCCTATTTTAGACTTGACAGTAGCTTTATTTAGTCGACACATTTTTGTTGCTGAGGCAAATACTATTTTACAGGCTATTAGGTACTTTTGCGTCAAACGCAAGATACATATAAACAAATAACGGTTTAAAAGTAACTTATTCCTCTCACTGCGTGACTGTGCTCAACATAGACCCCGGTCTCCTGTGGCAGCGCTCGATATTTACGCTACTGCAAAAGTGAACTACAGTACCCATAATGCCTAGTGGTGTTCTCGCGATGACTGCGTGTGTTAACGTGAACCCCTGCGATATACTGAAGGAAACCCCTCTCGTTCTTCCTTTCCCAACATGGCCCCGAAGGCGAAGAAGGAAGGTGCGTTAGGTTTATAGATTTTATGGTATAAAAATAGCGTTTATTGTGATTATATACAGCTGCGTTTTCACTTAAATGTAGCTGATATACATATGTTTGTGTTTAGCTGCTTATTTAGGCGTTGGGAGTAAAATATCACTGTTTTTAATGGAAGAAATGCCGGAGTGAAACGTCCTCAGTCACAACCGCGGCTAGGAAGCTAACATAATTGAGCTGCATGCGCTTGCAGTGTCACGATATCAGATTGTCCGAGTGTTAAACCCATTATCAAGTTATCATAAACTGGATGTTTACTTTGTATTTGGGTTGTACAGGGTAAAATATAAGTCAGTGCCAATTTATTGACTTGTCATCGTTAGCTAGTCACACACACGTGGCTACATATATCTATTTCTCATTCATTACCAGTCAGTTTAGTGATTAAAATTCAACCGCGAAAACAATATTGATTCAAAGCTTCACACATTCGTGAGAATTTCTGTATTTTATAGCTACTGCATGAATGTAAACATGGTAATATCCATGTACAGTTGATCTGTCCGTGAAAGTCTTTACGTTATTGTAAATGAGACGTGAAAACGCAGGTTGAAAAAACTATACTCATTCATTGTATGTCATATAGACTCAGAATGTGTTAATATTACAAGATCATAATTTTTTTTTTTTTAATGTTTCAACAGCTGTCCCGGCTAAGACTGAGGCCAAGTCCAAGGCCCTTAAAGCCAAAAAGGCTGTGCTGAAGGGTGTCCACAGCCAAAGGAAGAAGAAGATCAGGACCTCCCCAACCTTCCGTCGGCCCAAGACCCTGCGTCTGAGGAGGCAACCTAAGTACCCTAGGAAGAGCGCTCCACGCAGAAACAAGTGAGGCCCTCTTACTCGTTTGTACTTTGACCTCTCTAAAATCAAGAGTGCGTTGTGTTGATTTCTGGGTTTTAGGATGCAAGTGATGGGAATTGCGATCAAAGCATGAAATGATCTGATTACAATTTTTAAAAACTGATGCATCCTTATTTCACTGTTGAGATTTAGTTGAAGCTAAAGCATAAATAAAATTCTAGTTTTTACAAAACTTGTCTGAGTTTAAAAATTAATATCTCTCTGGTTTTGTCAGGCTGGACCATTATGCCATCATCAAGTTCCCCCTGACCACTGAGTCAGCCATGAAGAAGATCGAGGACAACAACACTCTGGTGTTCATTGTTGACGTCAAGGCTAACAAGCATCAGATCAAACACGCTGTCAAAAAACTGTACGACATCGATGTGGCTAAAGTCAACACACTGATCAGGTAGGTTTATTCATCAAGTCTTTAAACAATCTAAATTGAAATGCTTAAAAGTAGTCAAAAAGTGTATCTCTTAAATGGTGTTATAAACAAGAAATAAAATAAATAATTGATTTACTTTGAGTAATTGTTTTTAATTTAAGTGTAACACAAATTATCCCAGTTTGTACTAATAAAGTTTGAAACAAGTAGTTTTAAACAAATACCCAGGGAGCCTTTGGATATTGTTGAATAATGGTAAAAATAATCATTATTCTGAAATGTAATGTTCTTAAAGGAACTGCTGATACCAATAAAAGCCATTGTCAGATTTGATGCATTCTGACTGCTTTATGTATTGCTCCTTTCAGGCCTGATGGCGAAAAGAAGGCATACGTTCGTCTTGCACCAGATTACGATGCCTTGGATGTTGCGAACAAGGTAAATTAGTGAATGTAAATGTTCATGCATGTGTCAAACAATAGATGCCGTCAGTTTCATGGAAGTTGAGGGAATTGTCAAACTTCTGCCTGAATGATTGTGATGCATTCATGTATTTTCTTTCTTTTGCAACTCATTTATGCTTTGAACTTTGCTGACTGTCATCTTTTGTTTCTTGCAGATCGGCATCATCTAAAGTGCTTTTGGTCAGATGTACAGAAGAATAAATGTTTGTAAAAACAATTTTTGTTCTTGTGGCTTTATTCGTTTATATCTGTGGAACTTTAAGTGGGTTTTGAGAATAGGAGATTGGTTAACGTTTTATTTTTCTTCATACCCTGAAGTGTTTATTTGTGATTATAAAATGATACTGAAACTACAAAAGTAAACCAGAGCATCACCAAAAAATATTCAAACTTAAATCACAACTGATATTTATTAAATTCTTGAATTATTGTAATTGAACCTTTATTTTTTCAATGTTATGTTCATTTAAGTTATGAAATGTTCATGAAGTGCTTTGAGTGCAGGGCAGCATTTTTGGGTTGGTTTTTAAAGAATTATTGAAAATTAGTACAGCTTACATTTTTCCCCAATGTGTGGAGACATGAAGTCAAACTCATTATATATATCCCAGTTATAATATACTATCAACTCTGACAACTTGCCCACTTTAGGGATCATTTTGGGCTTTATGTGAATGAATTACATCAGGGCATTTCAAAATGAGCTCAATGACCCCAGAGGTTATTTTTAATTTTTTTTTTTAAATCTCAAACTAATATGAAATGTGCTAAATAAAATGCAGTAAGATAATGTCAGTAAATGCAGTATTAAGTTAATGTCAGCCCAATTCAGTTGCAAAATGTTGCAGGAATCACTAAATATACATTGTAGATCAGTACCGTTGTCTACAGGGTGTGTCGGTGGTTCCTGCTGCTCCTGTCTTTCCACCAAGGATTCTTAGCCTAAAAAATTAAGGCTCCTGAATTACATCTAAAATGCAAACTTAATTTACTGTCCCAATTGCAAAGTCTGAAGTGCTAAATATATGCATTTTCTAAAGGAATGTAAATTTATAAAAAAAGGAATGAAAGGATGTATATTCAGTTTTAATGTTATGAACCAATATTCACCTGTTTTAACCTTTTAATTTCTTGATAGGAAAAAAAAGACGTACATTCTTTGAGTGAACTAAGTCTTGTTCCTACCCACGTTTTTTTCAGCAATTTAGTGAAATGTTGCTCCTTTTTGGATTACTTAAGTAGTTGTGTTGCTGAGGCAGTATCATGTCCAAAGCATCATTTATCAGGACAAAAACTTGATCATTTTCTATGAAGGTTAAATATGTAACTACAAGTGAAGAGTTCAGATGCAAAACCAGCTAAAAGCCATCTTGGTCAAAAATGAAATAATGATACTGAGTAAATGCTCCCGACACATATTATACGTCCATCAAGCACTTTTACTTCCAGAAAGAAATGCTAATTTAAAAAAAAAAAAAGAAAAAAAATGTCAAATGGATATAGAGGCTTTTGCATCTTAACTCTTCAAGTACTTCCTCGGAAGGAATTACAATTACAAAAGGCTACTGTAATTTCTGAATTTAGACGCGGCGCTTGATATAATACCTTATTATTGGCATGTTCTGACACGCTTAACCACATAGTCACCATTTTGGAAAATGCTTTATATAATATATTGTGGCTATTTCAAATCATTTGTAGATTAAAAATGGTAGTTTACTCCACTGCCCCCTATAGGTGCAACGTCGCCCCTGCTTTGGAAAGTATAGTCTTATTTTTTGAGGACCGTATCGCTGCAGCTAGTCCTAATTGTATTTTTTGTTGTTTTTTCCAGTATAAATGTCTAAAAATTATTAAATAAAGATACTTTTTTTATCTGTTTTTTTTTTAAAAAGCAAACTTACATAAGTTACACATTAAGTTTTTTTTCCCATGAAGAAATTTCTGCCAGTTGTATATGAACGTAATTCAAAGGGAAAACAAGTTTTCTTTCTTATCCCACTGGCAGATATTGTTTCTGTATTTACGCAATAATAGTTTTTTTTTGTTTTGTTTTGTTTTTTAATTAAAGTAGTCCACGCAAAAACTGTAAATTAGATCATTGCAACAGATTTGTTGAAAACTGTGTTTGTAATAAACCCATCAAACTGTTTATAACATTAAAATAGTGTTTTGCTCATCTGCAATACATCTATAGGACGTTTCCTATTAGATGTCAAATAGACGTATATTAGATTAAGATGTTTATGATTTAGAATGTATGTAAAACTGACATCTTACAGACGTCTATCAGATGTTTGTACACAGCAGATGCTTTACAGATCAACTGATTCTTAAAAGACATCTTGCAGACGTACTTGTGCTATGGGATAAGTCCTCTACCTATATATTGCTTTCTCCAGTGAAAGAGTCATTTTGTGTGACTCGGGGGAGAAATATGCACAAATCAAGCACTGTTTTCAAGCCAAAAAAAAAAAAAAGATCTAAACAAATGTGTCGGTGGATTTGATGGGAGAAGACAACAGAGTATGGACTTTTTCACCAGATGAAGCGTTATGGACAGAGGACTCATATTTTGAGCTTAATCTCAAATGCCTTGATGAATTTATTTCTTACAAACATGCAGCTTTTCGCTTCATGAGACATTAATTAACTGGAGTGGATTATTGTGATGTTTTTATGAGCTGTAAATTCTAATTTTGACCATCTGAGGGCACCCATTCACTGCAGATGATCCATCGGTGCGTAAGTGACGTAATGCTACATTTCTCCAAATGTGTCTCCATGAAGAACCAAAGTGATTAAACCTTCAGCACAATTTCATTTCTGGGTTAATCCATTAATTTAAAATCATTTTGCTGAAGTAAATGTTTCTTGTTGTAAGAAATGGCAGATATCTGTACTGGAAAACACTGAGCAAGATCACTTTTTGCACCTAAAACGTGTCTGTGCTAACACTTCGGTAATAAATTGGCTTCTTAACCTTTGTTGAGTTGAGTTGAGTTGAGTTTTTTAATGAGTTTAAGTTTTATTATAACAAGTGAAAACTGAATGTCTCTGATTCACATCAGACTCTTTCTGGTGGGGTTTCCTCGTTCATTACAGGCATCCTATGCGTATATGTCGTGTTAACAGTCCCTTGATAGACTGTTGGTTTAGTCCTGAGCAAATTTATGCTCACTACTATGAGGATGCCCCTTGCTGAAGAAGTCAGATCGAAGAAGGCGATAGAAGTAGATAAGAATCATGATGTTCATGAGCATCATGGTTGTCAGGAAGTAGAGGGCATGATCCAACGATGAGTAGTGGTGTATGAGGTACCAGGTGAGGTAAAACTGTGCTCCAAGCCGGAAGGTCACATAGGTCACCACATTCAACAGTTTGTTAACAGTGTAGATGTGAGAGTTCGGGGCCACCTTAGCCAGTTTGAGCAATAAACGTGTGTGTAGGAACACACTGTTCACCTCCACAAACAAAGCCACTACTGCACCTGCCACATACTGATGAGTGAACACCGCATACAGGAAACACCAGATCACCTACATGGAAACATAATAGAGATTGATTACATTAATGAGATAGTTCACCCAAAAAATGAAAAGTCTTATATTCATAGCGTTCCAAACCTGTAATTTCATCTTCAGAACACAAATTAAGATATTTTTTATGAAATTAGAGAGCTTTCCAACCCTGCATAGACAGCATCACAACTGAATTGTTTTATGGCCCAGAAAGGACATCAATAGCTAGGTCAGAAAGCTCTTGGATTTCATCAAAAACATCTTATTTTGTGTTCTGAAGATGAACGGTCTTACGGGTTTGAAATAAAAACATTTTCGGAGCTGAAATCTGAACACTGGATAAAGGCACTTTATCTGAACTTGATCAAGTAACACTTTCCAAGCGTTTTCCACTCTTATACGGTGTGGAGTGTCTTTCTGGCAGGACTAGTTGTCATTATTGCACATTGTTTTGTCCTACTAGAATTACGTGGCTTTTTTCAGCTTGGGGCCTTGCCAAAGAAATAAAATACATACAAAAATACAAGTACAAAGTACAGAAGGTTTTGTGGCTCTTTAATTGGTCAAGGATAGGTGAGAATGATGTGCAATCAATCATTCTGGCAGTGCACACACCCCACTTCACAATTACGGCTGAGCCCACTCTGATCTACATGTTCAGAATCATTAAGTTTACTGTTAAGAACTTTGTCCTAAATCTTATGTTTTCACAAGCTGTGTTATTATCCAGGGTGGACTAATAGACTTTTTATGGCTTCTCCTAGTATTTTCTCATGGCCTTGTGTGATAAGATGTGAGTTGACTTACCATAACATGATGAAGTAAAAACTCCCAAGAAGCTTTTGCATACCCACTAAAGATAATGTCACCAGCATCTTGAATGAAGTAGCCTGTTGAAGGAGATCAAGGTGTTATTGTTTAGTACAGTTTCCATAGAGAAAACTCTCAGATGAATCTTTTTAATAATTTTTGATTAATAACTGTACAGTATATGTGACCCTGGACCACAAAACCAGTCTTAAGTCGGTGGGGTATATTCGTAGCAATAGCCAAAAATACATTGTGTGGGTCAAAATGATTGATTTTTATTTTATGCCAAAAATCATTAAGAAATTAAGTAAAGATCATGTTCCATGAAGATATGTTGTAAATTTCCTACTGTAAATATATCAAAACGTAATTTTTGATTAGTAATATGCATTGTTAAGAACTTCAAGTGGACACCTTTAAAGGCGATTTTCTCAATATTTAGATTTTTTTGCACCCTTGGATTCCAGATTTTCAATAGTTGTATCTCGGCCAAATATTGTCCTATCCTAACATACCATACATCAACGGAAATCTTATTTAGTCAGCTTTCAGATGATATACTAATCTCCGTTTTGAAAAATTGACCCTTGTGACTGGTTTTGTGGTCCAGGGTCACATATGATGTATTTGATTTCATGCAATAATCCCTTTTCCAAAAGGGGTATTTTATGAAATTAAGCTGACAATTGAGCTTCACAGTCACATTTTAAACATGCAGTATGTACAGAAATATTGACATCTAGCAGTCGAATTGGATACTGCAGTCCAGACTATATAAAAATATTGTTTCTCCCGCCCCCTCCTCCTTAGACTTAATGTTCACGTGGATTGCCAGATTGAGGACACACGAGAAGAGCAAGCACAATTGACCCTTCGCAAAGAAACACCCCCTTTAGTTACTGTTGCTACGTCCGACAAGCCATGGCACTCTCATGTTACATATCATGTTCTCACGCAGTGAAAAATACATCGCAGAGCAAAGAGGACACTGACAACGTGCTGACAGACAAGACAGGGCAGGTTACTTTTGGTCTCAGCTTTTGTCATTTTCTAAAGAAATTCAAACAATAAATACGGTTTTGTGGCTCTTTAATTGGTCATGACAGATCGCTGTAGCTCCTCAGTTCAAGCATCACGTGAAAACAGGGTTGCCAGGTTTTCACACAAAAGCCGCCCAATTGCTACTCAAAACTAGCCCAAATGGGGGTTTCAATTAGGGCCCCAGCATTCTGAGGGTAAAATGCAAGTTGTTTTTCCATTTAACAATGGAAGGCGAATGGCCTTACTACACTATAAGTTGAAGAGTTGGTTTATCCGTGTTTTAATATTCCTCTGATCATAAAACTTTTTAGATGGACACTGAAGCTTTCTAGGTCGGGTACAGAAGAAAAGTCAAAAAGGTAAAACAGCGATATAGGATGATTTTGAAGTTGAGGGAGAACATGAGATATGAGTTTTTCGACATATCCTAACTGTCATGAACCGGAAAAAAACAGGTTGGGAACGGCAAAACAAGACGAGCATTTGACATTAAAAAGTATATAAATTTTATGAAAATAACTGATTGTATCACTAGATAAGACCCTTCTTTCTTGGCTGGAGTTGTTTAAAGCCGCATTTGGAATCGATTTAAACTGCATTTTGGAAGTTCAAAATCAGGGCACCACAGCAGTCCATTATATGGAGAAAAATGCTGAAATGTTTTTCTCAAAAAATATAATTTCTTTACGATTGAAGAAAGAAAGACACATCTTGGATGACAAGGGGGTGAGTACATTATCTGTAAGTTGTTCTGGAAGTGGACTTCTCCTTGAAAGAAAATTTCGAGTTTCCCCCTCATAATAATGACTTTGTGGTGGCCTTCATGTGCGTTCAGTTTGTAAATACGATCCATCTGACATGACTTGAACGCACCAGGAGATTGTTTCTGAAATGCGGTGAAAACACCAGTGAAGACGTAGATCATTTTCATTTTAAACTAGTATAAACAGGACCTACACTGCCCTCCAAAGTTTGGAAATGCCTTAGAAAATTGGGGTTTTGGACAATGTTGGCATGAATCCTTTTTAATTTGTGATCATTTTGCACTGATAAGGGACAACACAAACCACAAAAACATGTTTTATTAAATAAACAGTTTTTACATAGAAAACATTTTCGATTCATCAAAATATCCACCATTAGCAGCTATTACAGCTCTGCATAATCTGGGCCTAAATTCACTGTATTCTAAACTTAATTGGCAAACAATTGTTGAAGCTATTAAAGTGTGCTGACCCAAAAATCTTTAAAAACCTGGGCCAAGTTTATGTATGTATGTATTGCCATTAATATGTAATCAAAATGAAAATTATTATTGCTGGTCTTCAATGATAATGTCAAGTTACTTTAATGTATTTGCACCAAAAAATGATAAGGATTTATGCTGATATCGTTTAAAACCACACTTTGCTAGGGGTGTTTCCAAACTTTTGGAGAGCAGTGTAAAGCAAAATATCTGGCTGTTGGATTGTTTTTCAAAAAAAAAAAAAAAAAAACAAGAATGTAAGGATGTTTCCTAAATATCTGCCTTAACATGTCATGGAATTTTTATGCTTAAATACAGTCAAAAAATTCCATACAGCACCTTTAAAAAATGTAACTCATGTAAGCTATCTTATTGGTGAACATGTACATCGTCACCTTGGAATTATAAGGTTCTCTATGACGTTTTTGTCCAAATTCAGTTATTCACATATTCTTATGTGACAACGTATTTACATTATGTTTTGTTTTTCTGTATACTGTGTACATTTAGGGCATTTTTTTAGTTCTACCTATAGACGTCTATGCAACCCAAAAACTTTAAAGCTTCAATATCTCAAAACTGCTCAGAATGCAGATAGAACCTTATAATTCCAAGGCAACAAAATGTAAAAGTAAGGTATGGTAGCTTATATTAGACAACCCCAGCTTTTACTATTAAGACTGTAAGATAAACATAGCTTTAAGATATTAACTCTTTTCTACAACATCATTCCAAAGACCTGAGTCACAAAACAGCTTAAACTCTTATCAGGACAGCGGAGTTACAGAGAGGCACAACAAAGGTTTCTAGACGGTTGAACATGCAGGAGAGCATGAGCATCAGATAAATAAGATATTAGTCATGGAATTTGTACACTTCCTACTTGTCAAGGGTCTAGGTTAAACGTGTTGCATTGTAATGTATGGAATGTGTTTCTGATGTGCTTACTGACCAGATGAGACGACGACTAGCATGTATGCTGACGGGGTGAAGGTGGTGGGGATCTCATGCACCATCACAGGATGCTGTACGACACTGTTGGGACACAGATTCATGCAGACAGTTGATCATATCAACCAGAAAATCAAAATAATACAGACAAGTGCTCAATAACTGACACTTGACAACATAAAGGTGAGTGAAAAAATCCACTGCTGATTAAAAAACCCACCCACGCCCACAATGGTGAAACTCCCGCTTGGCTTGAGAGCTGAAGTGATTCATACTGTGACAATTATAATGGTGTAATTTCTTTTTAGTTAGTTGCATTCTCTTATTCAGGCCTGTACAGCAGGTTTTTCCTGTTTCCAAACTGAGAGATCTGTAACTGAAGGTTAAGTCTTGTTTGTGAACATTCAATAACTTGCGTTTATTCTTTAGCAGTACTATTAGTACTATAAACTATAGCAACGTCTAACTGTAAACACAAGCCATCAAGATTTCAACGACTGTAACATACTTTGACTCAATACGTACTCGGGATACTGAACCTCTGTGGTCTTTTATTCAGCATTTTGCCTTGTAAAAATATTTAAACCCTTGAAATATGACAAATGCTATACATTTGTCATATTTTAAGAATGTTTAAATATTCTAACAAAAGCAAAATATTGAATAAGACATTTGTTAAAAAATGTTCAAAATTCAAAATTGATTAAAATGTTACAATTTGTTGTGATATATATGCAAACATATATATATATATATATATATATACAAAATTAATTATATGAAATTAAAAATAACTAAATGGCCTCTTAATTAAAATTTCAGTTCACAAATGAATTAAAATGATGCATTAATATTTAATTGCAAACATATTAATCATCTATATTTATTTATTTTAGATGCTAAAACCACGTTTCGTGTTCTTACTCTAAAACAAATCACTGAAAAAAACAGCAACTCACCAGGCGACAGCCCAGATGCCAGTCAGCATTGAGTGGACGAGTGACACTGAGAGGTTCCTCCATTTCCACGTCCTCCACGGGTCTGTTTCCACTGTCCCGGGACTGGGCACAGTCTGCAGGAACCTGTGAAGGATCCTGAAGGTCACAGAGCAGCACAAGACAAACAGGGCTGGATGCTTCTGGACTTCATTCAGCCATGTGTCCATCCTCCACACTCTTTATTCTGTGTCTCCCAGACAGTGAGTCCTTGTTATGCTGTTTCCTTGCTGATCTAAGTGCCCTTTCCAAAAGAATCCACATGAATTGCATTCAAATTCTTGAACCGGTCCCTGTCTTTTTTTTTTTTTTTTCCTTGTAATTGGTGACAGTCTTCCTTACACTAGTACAACTCTTTGTATCTATTCTCCACCTTCTCTTTCCTCCACGTGCTGGTGCCTGTCATAGGTGTGGTATCTGTCACAGTACCTGTTTGCTAAACACTGATTGGCTGATGATGAATGGATCTGTAGGAATGTTACAAAAAGGAATGACGGCTGTATTTCTTTCCCTGGAACTTTTTGTGTCCATCTCCCTGTATTCAACAATCCAGCCAAACGCTCCGTGCATGTAGCGATAGAGTCGTGTCAACTGTGAGTGGATCCGTGTGTACGTGTGTGGGTGAGTGGGAAGCACAACGGAACAATAGAGGCCATTTAAACTCACAGTCATACTGCTGTCCCTAATAAATGAAATGGCTTGTGTCCTGCAGCTGGATCAAATGACTTCACTCACACTGTCACTGCGGAGAGGAATGGTTTACAGAAAACAGTTTGTTGTGTTTGGTCAGCTTTCAGTTGGGATATGGGACAACTTCGCACTCGAGGCATAACAAAAATCATACTGGCTGGCCATGCAGTTTGACTCAACATTTCGCTCAACATCAGAGTGGCCCCAAAAAGTATGCTTTAGTATGTCACAAGTACATGTGAATATAATTAGAAATAAAATTCCAAAAAACAAATGATTTTTTTTTTATTTTTTCTGGTTTCTTGTCACCAACTGGTGTCACCTTATGGCTTTCCACTTAATTTGAAAACCATAAATTGTCATCATAATTTAATAACAAATATGCCATTATCATATATCATGAAATAATATTAAGATTTTTTAAATGTTTTTTTTAAAGAAGTCTCTTCTGCTCACCAAGCCTGCATTTGTTTGATCCAAAGTACAGCAAAAAAAGTAAAATTTTTGAAATATTTTTACTATTTAAAATAACTGCTTTCTTTTTGAATATATTTTAAAATGTAATTTATTCCTGTGATCAAAGCTAAAATTTCAGCATCATTACTCCAGTCTTCAGTCACATAATCCTTCAGAAATCATTCTAATATGCTGATTTGCTGTTTAAGAAACAGTGATTATTATTATTATGACTATCGATATTTAATACAGTTCATTTCAGGATTCTTTGATGAATAGAAAGATCCAAAGTTCAGCGTTTATCTGAAATAAAAAGCTTGTGTAACATTAAACACTATACAACTCAAAAGCTTGGAGTCAGTGTGTTTTACTTTTATTTAGCAAGGATGCTTTAAATTGATCAAAAGTGATGATAAAGACATTTATTATGCTCTTTCTTTCTATTCATAAACAAACATGAAAAAAGCTACTCAACTACTCAACTTAATTTTTATATAACAATAATAATTCATTTTTTTAAACAGCAAATCAGAATATTAGAATGATTTCTGAAGGATCGTGTGACTGGAGTAATGATGCAAAAAAATCAAATTTGAAACCACAGGAATAAATTACATTTTAAATATATTCAAATAGAAAACAATTATTTTAAACAGTAAAAATATTTCAAAATGTTTCTGTTTTGGATGTACTTTGGATCAAATAAATGCAAATCTTACTGTTCAAGAACTTTTGGCTGGTAGCGTGCATACTTTTAAGTGACTACATAAAGTTGTTTGAAGTGTTTAATTGTACTTGTAAATTGATTCCGAAGTTCTTAATGTACCGCCTCTTTGCATTACAACACTGTTTTACTGTAGCTTAGCAACATTGAGAAGCATGACCATTCTGATTGGCTAACAGTGTCAGACGTACAGGCACACCCATGCAAAGCTCTGTGAGATTTGTAATAGGTTGTTTAGGCAGTTTTGAGACCTGTATTGCCTGGGGAATGTGGGACAGACTGGTGTGTAGAGTGTGCCATCTGCTGGAAAAATTGAGAATTTCAGGTAGGAAATCTACCTGCGGTGCAACTTCTGTATAGATTACTTTCAAATACATGTTTTCAACCTTCTTTAGTTGCTGAATACATAATATTTTGTGACCCTGGACCACAAAACAAGTCATAAGTAGCACGGGTATATTTATAACAATAGTCAACTATACACTGTATGGGTCAAAATTTTTGTTTTATGCCTAAAATCATTAGGATATTAAATAAAAATCACATTCCATGAAGATATTTTGTAAATTTCCTACAGTAAATATATCAAAACTTAATTTTGGATTAGTAATATGCATTTGAACACAGAGCGATTTTCACAATATTTTGATAGTTTTGCAGATTTTCAAATAGTTGTATTCTGGCCATGTATTGTCCTATCCTAACAAACCATACATCAATGGAAAGCTTATTTATTCTGCATCCAGGGTTATAGCTGAATAAACTATTTAAAAGGTTAGTTTATGAGGGTAAGTCACGAATTACTCAGCCTCATGTCATTCCAAACACAAATGAAGATATTTGTGATGAAACTCGGGAGCTTTTGTACTTGTTTTCAAGAGAGTATGCATACACCTGCGTGTGGTGCTGCTGAGGCAGAAATACACATTTTTTGTCTGGGTTACCCTGGTAAATTCTTATTTCAGGGGCTAAATCTGACGTTATTGGGGGCTTCAACCTGCGGACATCAAAAACAACCCACAAAAACAGTCTTAAAGTAGCCCATTCCACGAGAAAACTGCAGACTTGGCAACACTGGTCACTGATGTCACATTTTTTATTTTAAGGATGTCTTTACTATCTTTCTAGGGCTTGAACTTGGTAATTGCATTGCTGTATATGCAGGGTCAGAAAGCTCTTGGATTTCATCCAAAGTATCTCTATTTGTGTTCCAAAGATGAACAAAGGTCTTACGGGTTTGACCCGACATGAGGATGAGTAACTATTGACAGAATTTTCATTTTTGAGTGAATAAACCCTTTCAGTTCTATCACGCAAATGTACTTTTATGCATTTGACAAGGTTTTCTCAAAGAAATTATATTGTAATGTTGGATACAAATATTTTATAGTGAAGTAAGTAAATAAAACTAATTAAAACTTAGAAAACATTGTCTTAAAGACCAAATGTAACTTGAGATAAACAGGCCAACTGTCACACTGTCTACAAGTTCTGTTGACAGAGTCATTTGACCCAGTGCTCTTCTGGTCAATGATTTAAAAGGTAAATACAGTCTTGTCTGTCCTGATGTTTAGAGCTATCCGGTTTACAGGAACACTCTCTGGCAAGGCATACTCAAATAACCCACAATTCAGAGACTGCTTGTTTTCCAAATCCGTGTAAATGTAATACGGAAAGTCAGTCGCTGAATGTGATACTGCTTTATGGTAGAAGCAACCAAAAGCATTAGCAAATTAGACAAAACATAAATAAACCATCACATGAGGACTGACGCTGTGTTGGAATAAAAATCTTCTTTCTGTGGAATCCTGACAGCCCAGATTTAGGCCTAATCATTAATCTTGTTTGATCAATAAGTATTATGTATGAATCAGTAATTTGATAAATTGAGACATTCCAGTCTCTAATACATGGATAGCTGCTTCTTGACACCTGCAAATTATTCACAATATCCCAGAAACTAAGTGAGCAAAAGAAAAGTCCTTTTAAGATGTGTTTTAGGTGATCCATTTAGAAGTGATCAACCAAGATGCCTTACTTTTTACACCCGGTACTTACATGCATTTCATCTGTTTAATATGACCACTTGTCTTCTGATGAGCCAAAAACCCGGGCTATTACACAGTTTACGCAAATGCATAGGCTATAACATAGTTAATATAATATAATATATTGTAAGCATTATATATTCTTATAATATAATATGTGAAAAACCAATGTTTTGAACTTTTCAAGACAAACAATACATTTCCTGTAAAATATTAAATGTATAATCTTTATTTTCCATTCAAAATTTATGTCAATATTTTAGATTCACTGGTTTATTTCAAGATATTTCTCTGGAAAATAACTTCCACAGTTCCATCCAAGAGAAAAAAGAATAATATTTTGTATATTTCGTGCTTCATTGGCAGCCGCAAGATATGAAGTTCTGCTCTGTTTCATGCAGTTCCAGTCTTTAAATATTTCATGTAAGTTCTTATAAGTTATCAAAAATAATATTTTCAAAACAAAAATATCTGCGTCATCACTGTACTCAGCAGCAGCCAATCCAAAAATACTGCGTCATAGTATAACAGCCTTCAGCAGATGAAATCAACAATGAAGATTTTACTAAACTGTATATTTAAACTGGCTGAGATCTGATACAATCTCAGCTAATGATGAAGACTCTGGGCCCTTCCTCTCTCATGGGCGGCAGGGTCTCTATGTTTTCTATAAGGATGTGTTTGTCCTCCCTCTTCGACGGGCTCTCTGGCTGACAAAGGTTGCTTCTTAGATCTTCAAAACTCACATTCAAGTCTTTGAAGAGGTGTAACATGCTCACCCCGATCACTATCACCAAGAAGCCCCCGATGGTGCCCACCACATCCACTCCTGACATGGCTCCCCATTCTTTAAAGAGAATCACAGAGGTGCTCAAGACTACGGTGGTGAAGAAGACGTAGTAGATGGGGTACACCAAGAGCGTATTGAAGGTGTCCAGCGACTTGTTGAGATAGTTGACCTGGATGATGATGGATCCAATTAGGGTCAGTAAAAGAATCCAGGTGAGAGGGTGACGTACCACCGAGAGGTCGGAGAACATGGTGCGGATCGCAATGCCGAGGCCTTTGACCGAGGACACAGTGAACGCTCCGAGTAGAGAGCAGATGCTGATGTAGACCAATATGTTGGTTTGGCCAAAGCGAGGAGAGACAAAGAAGATCAAGAGTGTACAAGTGACCAGCAGGATGCTGGCAAACACCAGAAACCCTTCAGGAGAAGCAGAAAAAGCTGTTTTTATCCATTACACTATGTTTTCGGTTCTGTCTAAAGGTATTGTACTAACCAGGATCTAGCAGTTTCTCTGTCATTTCGGTAAGCGTCGTCACCTCTTCCTCTTCAGGTGCATGTATTACCATTATAGTGCTTCCAAGTATGCTGAGCATGCAGCCAAGTTTTCCTAGCAGATTCATTGTTTCTCCAAACAAGTGGGAGGACAGTACTGCACTGAAGAGAGTAAATAAACATTAACATTAGTACCTTTCCATTTAGCTCTAATGAAAACACTAAAGAAACACAAAAGGCCATAAACAGTCAACGCCCTCGTATTGGGAAATGGACTAAATCTATGATCTTCAGCAGATAAAGGTGAAGATCAGTGTGTGAGATATTCTAAGTATATGTTTATAATAATCATATGATGAATTGACTGTTTGTTGTTGAAATTATCAATTGACATGTTCTTTGAACAGTGAGTATGTTAAAATGACATTTTCCAAAGAACAATACATCATTTGGGCCTCTGTCTCTGGGCCTCAGACTATATTAACCCTTAAATGTTTTTTTTGTATTCTGGGGGAGACATTTTCACAGGGGAGCTGGGAGTTTTAAAAGTTTTAAGAAATTAAAACTTTTATTAATCAAGGATGCACTGAAATGATCAAAAGTGACAGTAAAGACTTTTATAATCCTGCAAATGTTTTCCATTTCAAATAAATAGTTCTTTTGAACCTTCTATTCGTGAAAGAGTTCAGAAAAACAAAAATATTAAAGGATTAGTTCACTCTTGAATTCAAATTTCCTGATAATTTATTTACCACCATGTCTTCCAAGATGTTAATGTCTTTCTTTCATTAGTCGAAGAGAAATTATGTTTTTTGAGGAAAACATTTCAGGATTTTTCTCCATATAGTGGACTTCAAAGGGTTGAAGGGTCTTATCTAGCAAAACAATCTGTCATTTTCTAAAAGAACTGCTGCAAACTGCACAATCAAAAAACTAATTTAAAAAGCATTTAAGTATTCAAATTTTAGATGTTTACTAAGATCCTTCTTTTATCTACTGAAACCCACAATAATATTTAAATTATTAGTAAGCTTAATATATATATAAAATCATAATTTATTGGGTATTTTCAATTGGGAGGTGGCTGTCCTGCACCCCAACCCCTACATTTCAACTTATAAAAATGAAACAAATCATTTTTGTAAATTTTTTTTTTTTCATTGTTGTTTTTAAAAGTACCTTGGTAGTGACAAAAGGGAACACATAATCCTCATATTTGGGGGAAATAAACACAATTTTAGTACAGTTATGCAATTTTTTTATGTTTTAGTATTTTTTTGTAATGTTTTAGTATGCAAGTTAAAATTCTGTGATGTAGTTTCTATCAAAGCATTACTGTCACTACCGAAAATGTGCAGTCACGACCGAAACATGGGGTGTTTTGTCAAACAAAGTATACTGAATTATCAACTAAGATGTTATGATAGTATGATCAACATTTTGCCTTTTTACAAAGAAAAAATGGATTCAAAATACAACAAATCTTTAAATATTGTTAAAAATGTAATTGTTATTGATTTACCTTTGAAAATTGTAATAAAATAGCAAAAAATATATATTTACAAAGCAGATGCAAGCAAAATCTTAATAGGTAAATATAACCCTTTTAATTAAATTATTATTTCTTTGTTTCGGTAGTGACAAATCTGGGGAGAGTACAAATATTCCAAAACTTACTGAAAATACAATATGAGAATTACTAGAAGTGTGTATATTATTACTTGGATATTATACAATTTGCATACATACACATTTTTTGGAAAAACTCTCTCATTTTCTCCTCCAACTTCAAGATTGCCCAATATTGTTGTTTTACCTATTTTTGTAAAGGGTGTTTGACTTTCTTTGCACGTTTGCTTTGTAAACACTGAGTTGGTACTTCCGCTTGCATAACACGTGACCTTTCCAACGTGATTTTACTTCTGGAGTGAACTGATCCTTTATGCAGCACAATCGATAATAAGAAAATATGATTAATAATAATAAGAAAAAAGCACCAAATCAGCATATGTGACACTGAAGACTGATTAAAATGAAACAGTAATTTAAATTGTAATAATATTTCACAGTTTTACTGTTCTATACTGTATTTTTTATCAAATAAATGCAGCCTTGGTGAGCAAACGAGAGTTTTTTCAAAAACATAAAATAACCTAGTGCTAGGTATGAAAACATTAAACCATTTTATTTTAGTCTTCAATTGCATAAAAGTTACAATTAATATTCTTAACACCAGAATCCCACAAGTGTGAGTACTTTACTAAAACATTACTTGGGAACATACCTGGGCCCGATAGCTCAGTAAAATGTGCTTTAATTGCGTAAAACATACTGGAATTCAGGATGTTTAATATTACAGTAAATATTTCAAAATATACTAGCCCTCTCACTCACAGGCTTGTAAAGTTTACACAGCATTGCGTGGAACAAACGGCTGGTGAGGGTAAATAAGGGTGGTGCTGTTACCTGATAAGAACACTGAGAGCTCCTAAAGGGGTCACCACTGTGGCTGGAGCAAACATGTACGCCGTGAAGTTTGCCACCTCACCACCACCCACTGCGAAAAAATACAGGATGTTATCCAAGTCCAACAGTGTCGTCAAAGGACAATGACTGACAGATGCTTTGCATTGTACTTACTTGTCAAAAGGCCTCCCCACCACAGCCAGTCCTTCAGGTAGCCATGACCTCCCTCAGCTAAACAAGCAAGCATTTTCACATATTCAGTTTGTTAGAGAACACAAAACAGAGCCTGTTGGTAATTCTGACATTATTAGCGAAGCACAAAGAAGGAACCCGTTTCAACCAATTTCGCAGTTGTTATTCAGTCAAGCAAAATAATTAGCATTAAATACCCTCACAAACAAAACCAGTCACTCAACGTTATGAATATTAAAGTATAAAGAAATAAGGTTTATTGCATCAGAATTTAATGGCACTTTTGAAGTCTTTGTATTATGTAAATACTTATGTAAATTAGCTAACCTGCTCTCGTCTCTCCAGTACTCGCCAAACGCAGCAACGCCTTCTTCTTCAGAATAATGCTTCCTCCTATAAGGAAAGCTGAAAGCACGGCTAGCATCAGGCCTGTCCAGAAATTGTAGTTGCTCCATTTGTCGATGGTGAGAGGTGTTGTGCTGACTGTTGTGTTTATATTGATGTTGTCTGCGCTAAAAGACGTGTTTCCAACACCCGTGTCAAACACACAAACAGAGGCGGACGTAGGACAGAAGATTCGTATTACTGAACCTGATCACAAGAAAAAAAAGAGGAACATGTTACAACAATTGGTTAAATGGCCAACACAGCTTTTGTTATTCAAAACAAAAAAATGCCACTAAAAATGTATCAGTTAATTTTCACAATAGCTTGTTCAGATGAAAAAAGGATCACTTTTAAAGGAGTATGTACTCACCCCCTTGTCATCCAAGATGTTTATGTCTTTCTTACTTCAGATGTAAGGAAATTGTTTGGGGTTTTTTTTTTGAAGAAGAAGAAAACATTTCAGGATTCCTCTCCATTTAATGGACTTCTATGGTGCTCCTGAGTTTGAACTTCCAAAATGCAGTTTAAATGTAGCTTCAAAGGGCTCTAAACGATCCCAGAAGAGAAATGAGGGTCCAAAAAAATATAAAATTTACATACTTTTTAACCTCAAATGCTCGTTTTGTCTAGGTCTGCGTGAGCTGTTTTTTCCGGTTCAGTTAGGGTATGTCGAAAAAGTCTCATCTCAATCTCATTTTCTCTTTCAACTTCAAAATCGTCCTACATTGCTGTTTTATTTGCTGTTTTTGTTGTAAAGTGCGTTTGACCTTCTTTGCATGTTCACTTTGTAAACACTTGGTCGGTACTTCTGGAGCAATTTTTTCGAAATACCCTAACTGTCTTGAACCGGAGTTCACGCAGACCTAGACAAGACGAGTATGTAAAAAGTATGTAAATTGCAATTTTTTTTCTTTAGGAAATAACAAATCGTTTTGCTGTATAAGACATTTAGAGCCCTTTGAGCCCTTAAACTCTATTTTGAAAGTTCAAACTCAGGGGCACCATAGAAGTCCATTATAAGGAGAGGAATCCTGTAATGTTTTTTTCTCAAAAAACAATTTCTTTACGACTGAAGAAAGAAAAACATGAACATCTTGGATGACAAAGGGGTGAGTAGGCTACATTATCTGTAAATTTTTGTTCTGGAAGTGAACTGCTCCTTTAATGACAAGAAACAGCTAAATCAACACTGCTAAAACAACAGCATTTCATAACTGATAACTGACAGATTGGCAAGAAAGGGCAATGAACTCATCACTACAGGCTGACATTTTCACTTGTTATTCAATATTTTAATATATATACTATTTAAATCATTTACATTTTAGTCGATTGAAAAATAGAGTTTACAGAATTCTCGTTAGCCTAATAAAAGACATGCCAACAGCTACACAACTTAGTTCATACAACTAATTATTGTCATCAGTTATGACAATCAACTAATTTCTAAAGAGCCTACGTTTATAAATCACCTGTTAAAGAGTTTACATAGTGTTTTATAGGGAACAATGGAAACCAAAGGTAGGGGCATAAACAATCAGTCTTTGACCGAAAGGCTGACATCATATAATAAGGAGTGTTTGTTCTTTAAACAAATATGTTAGCATATGGTAATAATCATTATGTCAGTCACATACACATTCATACACAATGATGAGTCGAAACTAATAACTACTACAATGTGTAACTATTACAAATAACACACGTCATTTAAACCTCAAGTATCAAACAGTTTTCACATTACATGCACAAAAACACACAAATACGTAATAAAATCATATTGTAATTGAAGTTATAGGCTCGTACTGACGATTGTCGTTAAAACAACAACAACAAACTCACTTACCATTGATACATGAATCGGACTGCAGGTGTATGTCTTTCATTGTTTCGCCCACTATTTAAACGACGGGTTAAAACTTATCGAAATTAAGCCATTTAAAAACAAAACATTCTGTATCAGAATAAACTACGAGATAAACATTCCTTTTAATTTGAATATGCCAAAATACACGTTCTGCATCGGCACCGTCCGCGCCCGCGTAACTTCACAGCACTAAAGAACCACAGCAGAGGAAGATACGATACCTGAGATGCGCGCACACGTCAACACGGCCACGAGCAAAGCAGGTATCTACTGCCACGCCCGAACAGCGCCTAGTTGACACGCGCAAGAGTCAGCAGTTGCCAATAGGGATACACAGTAATGACCTTCCTCGTAATACAGTAAGCAGAAATCAACACACGTTAAACTTCCTACTTAAACATGACATTTATTTCGATCGAGGAGGAGGGGGTGGCGTGATGTTACTTTCACGGGCTGCCTTTAAAACTACATTTTACAACAAATTAGGCCTATTGTAGGAGAAGTGATACATCTCAAAAAATCTAGTTACACATAAATAGCCAGTTACATCCTATAAAATATTTGCTTGTTTTGTACTGTAATCTCAGAGCAGCAGATACCTGATACTGCTTTGGTGATGGTAATAGCTGACATAAGTTTCTCTAGAAAGCTGGAGAACCAGTTGTAACGGGTTTGAGCAGAGAGAGAGGAGAGAGAGAGAAGACGTGCTTATATTGGCTGTAAACTGGTGTTTATATATTAAAAGTGACAGTTTAGCACTAGTTTAGTTTACTATATTTTGATCACTGCATGGGCTTATGCTCATTAAACTTTAATCTGCCTCAGTGCTATTCGATATGCTGTTGTTTGTTGTTTTGCAATTGCTGTATGTTCTCCATTCCGTTTGAAGAAGGATCATGATGCTCTTATGAGAAAGGAGAACTTTGAGACACATCAGTTGTTGTATACGCAAATCAGTTTGAACATCCTTTGTCATCTCAATATTTCAATAACGTGACCTGTTGCTGGTTAGAACAAGATTTGTAGGCAGTTATTCTGTGGCGCTCGTGTGTGTCAAAATTAGTTTTTAAATAGAGCACCTGGGGCCAATGCAGACTGCCTGGAGACTGGTAACCTAGAGCAAGAGTGCTCACATAAAACTCCCTTGATACTGGCTGCATCACCACAAGTTCCACTGAATTTCACATAAAAGTGATTATTGAGTGTGTAAATAGGGTTAAACATTAGGTTATATGAATCTTACACTCATAAAATAAAATAAAAATAGTTTTATACTGCTGTTTAAATAATTTGGGTAATTTGGGATCAGTAAGATTTTTAATGTTTTTTTAAAGAAGTCTCCTATGCTCATCGGTTACATTTATTTGATCAGAAATACAGAAAAAGCAGTACTATTATGAAATATTATTGCAATTTAAAATAAGCGTTTTCTACTTTAATATACTTTAAAATAAAATTTATTTCTGTGATGCAAAGCTGAATTTTCATCAGACATTACTCCAGTATTGTGTGTCACATGATCCTTCGGAAATCATTCTAATATGCTAGTTTATTATCAATATTGGAAACAGTTGTGCTGTTTAATGTTTTTGTGGAACCTGTGATATTTTTTTCAGGATTCTTTGATGATTAAAAAGTTAAAAAGAACAGCATTTATTCAAAATAGAAATCCATTTTCTCACTTTTCTCACTTTTTTATCAATTTACACATCCTTGCTGAATGAAAGTATTGATTTCTTTCAAACAAAAAAAGAAAGACAAAATTTACTGACCTCAAACTTTGAACAATAGTGTATATTGTTACAAAAGATTTCTATTTTAAATAAATGCTGTTCTTTTTAACATTATTATTAATCAAAGAATACTGAAAAAGGTATCACAGATTCCAAATAAACAAATAAGGAGCACAACCGTTTTCAACATCGATAATAAATCAGCATATTAGAATGATATTTGAAGGATCATTGAAAAATCACTGAAAATTCAGCTTTTCACTACAGGAATAAATTATATTTAAAGGATTTTAAAATAGAAAACCACTCTTTTAAATTGCAATAATATTTCACAATATTACTGTTTCTTTCTGTATTTTAATCAAATAAATGCAGTCCTGATGAGCAGAAATGTTTTTTTAAAACATTCAAAACCTTACCGATATACCAAACTTTTGAACGACAGTATATATCCATTTTATTTTTATATACATTTTATTTGAAACGAGGAACAGGAATAAATATATTAGACTACATGTATTTTGCAGTTGTAAAAAAATAAATGAAATAAAATGCAATAAATATGACCCTGGACCACAAAACCAGTCATGAGTAACATGGGTATATTTGTAGCAATATAGCCAACAATGTATTGTATGGGTCAAATTTATTGATTTTTCTTTTATGCCAAAAATCATTAGGATATTAAGTAAAGATCATGTTCCGAGAAGATATTTTGTCAATTGTAAATACTTGTATCTCAGCCAAATATTGTCCTATCCTAACAAACCATACATCCAAAGAAAAACAACAAATTACAGAACAATTTTATAAATGGCCAGTTGATGTCACTGCAGACTAATGAACAGAAAACACAGCTTCAACCCGGCTGTTCAACTGCTGTCGAAGAGAAAATCACCTAAAGTCAAACCAGGTGAGAAAGTTGGCTTTTTGTTCAGAGATGTTCTTTAGACTATCCATTTTTAAAGGTCAAACAGAGTGGAATAAGAATTTTGTTTTGCTCTGCCGGTCCATCTAAACAAAATCTCCAATGTGTTTATATGGATAAAAGGTGGTTTGAAAGACATTATAAATTCATTAGAATCCAGACTGGGCTAAAGAGGGTCAAATAAACAATGTTTATGTTGTTAGAGTTAAAAAGGCCAACACAGTTCAATTTCATTCTTCACTTATATTCTCCATCAAATCAATACTCCAGATAGATGTTTGAGCCTATAAACCTGTCATTTTATTTCTCCTGTATTTCATCCAACAACAAAATCCTGTGATATAGACATGTCCGTGTCATCTCAACATACCTTTCCCATCCCGCCTATCTATTCATGCTCATGCAAATGTCAGATTAGCAAACTAAAAGACAGATGAGAATAGAAAAAACATGTCACTCATAGCAATACACTACTTTAATTTGCCTGTGCATGTTCTACTTTAAAGATGGCTTTTGTTCAGTGTGTGCGTTGCACTAATTACCATGATCATTCAAAACGGAGCACTACTCTTGCTTGCAGCCTCCCACACAAGCTCTGAAAAACAATTCATACAGCCACACAGAGAGAGGATGTTGTTTCCGCAGCACAGCTACTGTTTTATAGGACAGATAGGTAGTAAACATCATTTCAATAACAGAACAGCGCTTGGATGAGGTTATTATTAGCAGGTCAGATGCCAATGTCAATCAGCACGAATTAACATCATTAATGACAAGGGCACTAGCCAAATTATGGTCATTGTGATTGTCATAGATATCAGACCTTAGCGTGCATGTCATCCATTGAAGGTGTGATGTCTGTAGGTGACTTTATGCATAAACCCCCTCCTGTGCTTGTGAATTGCATGCAGCTGTGTTAGATGTTATAATTAAGTCTTTCCATTTAAATTCAATGCATCCAGACTGATTATTAGTAAACGTGCTGGACGTTTTGATATTATAATGTTATTTCCACTTAGCTCCCAATAAAACAATATGAAGGCACCCATGCTTGTATATGAAAGCGGGAGAAGTAAATGATGTGAAAAAGCTTACGGACAGAAGTTGATAACAATGAGGCTTTTTCCCAAGTTAAGGCATGGAAGTGCTAGGGTTGGCATGGCAACTGTTTTAGGATAACTGGAAAAAAATTGGTACGAGTTTTTTGCTTACAGAATGATGAAGTTCTGAGTGAGTTGTCAGTCTGGCTTAAAACGTATCTGTGTCCGTTGGAATACAGACATTTAAAATAGCTTTTTAAACCATGAAATGTTGCTTTTTAGACCCATTATATGCATTTCAGATTAAGTAATTCTTAATAATACATTTAAAAAGTCCTTGTAAACCCATATAATGACAATACTGCAAAACAATCATGTAATAAACATCTGGGATTTAACTGCTTGTTGCCATTTTTATCTCTGCAGAATTTAGAAATATTTATTAAAAATCCATTTTATTTAAGCAATGTATGATTACTTTTATTTATTGGAAATAAACGAATGACAGCGCACAAAAGACCTAAGCAGCAAATCAGAATAGCCTATTTTAAAAGAGATCAAACATTTTGTCATTTTCTAATTTCTAATCTCTCAGCATGTCTTTTTTTTCAGTAGGAGTGGGGGGGGAATCGATTGACGTATGAATCGCGATTTAGTCTTCTGATTTCACAAATTTAAAAATCGAGTTTCTAGTTAATATAATAATAATAATAATAATAGCACGATGTGGTCAGTAAGGCTGCAAGGATTCGTCGATTTTATTAGAGTATTCGATTTAAAAAAAAAAAAAAAAAAATCTTCGATTGCATTTTCCCCGTGTCGAGTAGTCCGCAAAATACCGGATGTGCCCTATTCCACATATTTAACCCATTTTAAAATCATAATAAAGGTAATGTTATTAAGAATTCACAAACGCTACGACCTAATTAAATAAATAAATGGGGTGCAGGTTTAATGTATGTGCTTTAGTTATTAACATACTTGCATCTCAGAGCAACACACTTCACGCTGCTACACAACCTGTTATCATTTACATGTGTGGAGCATCTCAAACTCCATCTCTGCATGTTGTGAGTTTGGGTTTATTATAACGTTCATTTGGGAACACAACGTATGCCATTTCATCAGATTTGTAAGGTAAATCATTTACAAACCTATGCAAACACAGGATAACTGTTCATGCAATTGTTCATTTTGAGTTTACACGTTTTGATGTCCACATTCAAGAAATTACACTGACAAACATCTAATCTTGTAAAATATGTGGTAACTAGGCCTACCAAAGTAAAAGTAAATACAGCTGCAAGCAGCGATTACCGGGGTTCAAGCACTTAAGGCATTTAAGCATATATGGAAAAAGACATTACAAGGCTGTACTCCCCCTAAATCAATGATTTAAAAAAAAAACAAAAAACATTTTTTTGGTCAAATTCAGGTAATTTACCAAAGGATGACCAGAGGTGCCACTTCCCGGGGACATGTTCAGCACAGGATTTCTAAATTGCCTAGAATAACCAGATGTTGGTTGTTTGTACTGCGCTGATCGATTGTTGTATGACATCAAAGTACCGCGAGAGTAGAGCAGATGGGTTTCAAATGCTTTCAAATCGCTCTCGCGGTACTTTGATGTCATACAATGATCGATCGGTGCAGTGCAAACAACCAACACCTGGTAATTTTAGGCAATTTAGAAATCATGTGCTGAATGTATCCCCGGGAAGTGGCACGTCTGGTCACCCTGTCACAGGAATATGATGTTTTTTACCATTTATGACTGTTATAGCGCCAGCTGTGGTCCGATCCCCTTAAAGGAGAACTCCACTTCCATAACAACAGTTTACAAATATTTTACTCAACCCCTTGTCATCCAAGATGTTCATGTCTTTCTGTCTTCAGTCATAAAGAAATTGATTTTTGAGGAAAACATTTCAGGATTTTTCTGCATATAATGGACTTCATTGGTGCCCTGAATTTGAACTTCCAAAATGTAGTTTAAATGCAGCTTCAAAGAGCTCTAAATGATCCCATCCGAGGAAGAACGGTCTTATCTAGCGAAACGTCCTCAACTGGGATCGTTTGGAGTTTTCCTTTAGGCTTTATTGGATTTTGGGTAGGTTTGGACAGGCCCCTTTTTCTAAAGGAACCCCTTATAGATTCCCAAAGGGTAAATTTAAACTTTTTGTTTTTAAATTATTGGCCTAGAGTGTCCAGAGAATTGTACTGCAGTGTTTTTTCAATAGATTGAGCAAAAAACTCTGGACTAGTTCACAAACATATTTTTTTTACATCTTAATCATTTAACAAACGATTTGATTGACAGCAGTGGTTCTAGAGGCTATGATATGAATATTGTGTGCGAAAACATGCGACGTACAATCGTTTACGCCCTTGAAAAATGCGATATTACCCCCCAGTGGTTGATTTCTTTCAAATTTCTCTCAGGCCTTTGGGGTCGTGAGTCGAAAGGCCCACCGAGTTTCGTTCCAATTGGCATCCGTTAACCTTGTCTAACTCATGTGCTCAAACTTCGTCAGCCAATGTTTTTTGAGATACACTTGTGGCACTTCGGACCAAGTCCGCGCACACTGATTTTCATGTTGATAGGACTGGTTGTGCAATTATAGCTATTTTTATGTTTTTTCCCTCTTATAGCACCACTAAGTGGTCAAGCTCCACGATTTTTTTACTGTGACCTCAGATTGAGCTCTTACATAAGTGTTCTGAGTTTCGCAGTGATATCTCATTCTGTTCAGGAATTATAGGTATACTATATGGGCAGGTGACTACACATGCCACTTCCAGGATCTGCGACTGACAGTTTAGGAGTTAGAAGAGGTTTCGTACTTTTGTTCGCCGTAGCGCCCCCGTCGGGCCGATTGAGGCGAACCTTGGTCACGTTGTAGGCCGTGTGAGTTCTACTATCCCTCCAAGTTTCTTCTAAGATCTTCTTCAAACATCTTCTTTTGTGTTCAACAGAAAAAAAAACTCAAACAGTTTTAGAACAACTTGTGTAAATGACAAAATTTTCATATTTGGATAAACTACCCCTTTCACCAAACAGAACTGCAATTCAATCTGGATTGTAAATTTAGGCACCTCAAAATAACCCTAAATACAAAACATCTCAGCTTCTCAGAGATGAATGTATTCCTGTAGGCACACAATTAACCGAGTTCAGATAGTGCTGAGTTTCTGAACACTTTGCAAATGCACCGAAAGCCTCTGGCACTTCGTAAGTCTTGAGTGTGAGCTATTTCTCTGCTGGAAGTGTGTGAGTGAAAGGCCAGGCCTATAGGGGAAACAGAAGGAAGAGAACAAATGTGGCATTTATCGAGATCAATACAGCGCTTTGAGAGCCAACAGAGCTCAAACAAGATGTTCTGTATCAGCTCTGCTCAGTCGTGGACATGAATCTGATGACGATGAGAAGAAACAGAAGAAGTATCATTCATTCTTAAAACAAACGCTCAACTAGTTAAGAACAGAGAGCGACAAAGAGAATAGACAGACACGTATGCCAGAAAGCAGAAACTTTGATAGAAAACAAAAAGCGTTCAGTAAGAAAAGTTTATTTCTGAATACTCCTTGTCAACACGTTGATTTCTTGCTGTTACATCTTGCTGCTGTTTTTTAAAAGGTATTTTGTGAGGTGAATGTGAAAAAGGAGATTTTTCATAAGTAGGGCTGTCAATGTAATAAGCTGTTTTACTGATTGAATAAAATAAACACAATGCTGAAAAAGTAACATAAAACTTGATTGACAAATCAATTGCAAAATGAGTTATGGATTCGGTGAGTAGTACTTATGTTCAATCATATGAAAAAATTAAACGGTATACTGAATACAGACAATATATAAATCACATTTTGTAATGTATATTGAAAGCTGTCATGCCACAATAATGTCGTATTTTTAAATGATTAATTAATAAATTTTAATTCTTTTCTTTCTCAGCAAACGTGGATATATAGTATTCGATTAATCTGACTAATCACGTATATTAACCGTGATTCACTCGATTTAAATGTTTAATCGTTTGACAGCCCTATTTAAGACTAAAAGTGCAAAACCAATCAAAGAAACATCCAAAATACAGAATTTCACTTTAAATACAAGACCAGAAATAATTAAAAATATAATAAACGAAACAAATAACCCATCCAATGGAAAACAAAGGCCACAAAGCACCGTTTTGTCAGCACAAATGTTCCACGTCATGTTATGGTTGATTCTCTCTATTTTGTACAAATGGAGTCGGCAATAAAAAGGACAGACGATGTAAGAACCGCTGAAGGTTCACTGGCAAAGTATCGAGGAAGGATACAAAGAGAGAAAAGCTCACCACAGAGCCTCACTGGTGAGAGAAAGTTCTCCTGAATGGCTGAATGGAGATTTTGTGCTTGGAGTATTGACATTCAGTTTTACCTCTGTGCTCGTTTATAGTTTCTGATGATCAGTCCATTAGAGTTCATCTCGTCCGTTGTGATCTACCACCTCACATCCTGTCCTGTGCTTGAATCAGAGCATCCAGTCTTGATGCGGCACCTCGAAATTCAAAAAAGCGAGTCTTAGTTTATGATATATCATCATTTGTTATTGACATCATTTGTTTCCTATGTATCCAAAAGTGGGTTCGTTTTATTAGAGCATAAAGCAACAGCTGAAGCAACAAGCAAATATCGCCACTGAGCTTTGTTCCTCTCAAATGGACTGTTAGAATCAGGCTATTAAGTCACCCTATTAATCTCACAGCATGAGCAATTCATGTTGTTGTCCGTGTGTCAGCTATTAGGCGGATTTCCATAAAATACTATTCATGGAATTAGTGTTTACATGACAATATTTGACAATGACAATATTACAAACTGTTTTAGGGCTTCTAAGTAGACAGTCTCCTGGGTGCTCATGCTGCCCTTGAATTTGTTGATATTGTCACATCTGTGTACACCGACCTCATTAGCGGTTTAGTGTGGGAATGATGTACTATACATATCATCAGCTACTTCAACAAACAAAAATGTCATGTAAACCATAAAGGAAGATAGAACGGAAGTGGCAAAACATAAAATGTAAAGCTGCGTGTGTAGCCTACACCCTCTTTTTTTTTCTTTCTCTGATGTCTTTAACTCTCAGACACTATCGAGCAGCATGGACGGGGAAGCGGTGATTGATCCAAAGTTTTCGTAAGTGAAGGGTGAGACTGTGAGCTACAGCAGTAACAATGACAAGACTGGTAATCAGCCTCTCCGAACCTATGGAAGAACTCACCTTCCCTAGAGAGGCTTGCCAATCAAACTGGTTGGAAAGGAAGACATTTGTAGACTGCAGTGAAGCTGACATACAGATGTAGCATACTTTTCATTCAACGACATCAAACATTCATTCCGTTCATAATTGCTTCTTAAAGGTGAAGTGTAGAACTTTTTTCATTTTAAAGAAATAGCTGATCTAATAAAATTCTGTCATTTATTTACCCTCATGTCGTTCCAAACCTGTATGGGTTCTTTCATATTTGGAACATTAAAGGAGTAGCTCACTTCCAGAACAAAGATTCACATATAATGTACTCACCTCCTCATCATCCAAGATGTTCATGTCTTTCTTTCTTCAGTCGTAAAGAAATAGTTTTTCGAGGAAAATTGAAAAAAAAAATTTGCATTTTAACTGCATTTTGGAAGTTCAAACTCAGGGGCACCATAGAAGTCCAGTATATGGAGAGGAATCCTGAAATGTTTTCCTTTACGACTGAAGAAAGAAAGACATGAACATCTTGAATGACAAGGGGGTGAGTACATTATCTATAAATTTTTGTTTTGGAAGTGAAGAAGATATTTTGAAGAATGTTTCAAATTATTTTTGTCCATACAATGACAGTTGATGGTATGGAAGTCCGTATTCTCCACTGAATAAAAAATAAAAAAGGTTATTGTGACTTTATTTCTCGCAATTGTGAGTTCATATCATGCAATTTTGAGAAAAAAAATAAATAAATTTTGAGTGTATATCTTGCAAATCTGACTTTTATTTCTCAGAAATGTGAGATATAAACTTCATTTTTCAGAATTGCGAGTTTATATATCACAATTCTGAGAAAAACGTCAGAATTACAAGTTTGTATCACGCAATTGCTTGAAAAAAGTCAGAATTGCAAGATGTAAACTCATAATTGCAAGAAATTAGGTCAGAATTGCGAGTTTGTATCACCGATGGCTCAGAAAAAGTCAGAATTGCGAGATGTAAACTCAAAATTGCGATAAAGTCAGAAATGCGAGATAAAAAGCAATTCATAATTGACTTCATTTTTCAAAATTGCAAGTTTATATCTCACAATTCTGAGAAAAAGTCAGAATTATAAGTTTGTATCACACAATTACTCTTAAAAAAAAGTTAAAATTGTGAGATGTAAACTCACAAATGTAAGAAAATGAGAATTTCGAGATAAAAATGTTCAATTCATAACTTAATATTTCAGAATTGTGAGTTTATATCACATATTTCTGATAAAAAGTCAGAATTGCAAGTTTTTATCATGCAATTGCTCTAAAAAAGTCAAAATTGCGACATGTAAACTTGCAAATATGATAAATAGTCAGAATTGTGAGACAAAAACTTGCAATTCGTAATTGATTTCATTTTTCAGAATTGCAAAATTTTGTCTTCTAATCCTACCAATTCTAAGAAAAAATTGCAAGTTTGTAATTGTACAGTTGCTAGAAAAAAAGTCATAATTGTGAATTACCTTTTTTTTTCACTGGTGGAAACTTCCGTTTAGAGAAGTGTTAGAGAAAAAAAGCATGTAGGGAAAAGGAGAGACATTTTACAAAATATCTTCTTTTACACTTCACAAAAAAGTGTAATAGGTGTAAAAGGTCATATGTTTGGATCAACATGTGGGTGAGTAAATGATTACAGAATGTGCAATTCTGGGTGAACTATTCCTTTAAAATACTGTCTGTATTACTGTATTAATACGCAACATCTATATAGCAAGAACTTAATAGTCAGAATCCTAATTTACACAACCTTTAAGTTTAGTCTGTTTTGTTCAACCAATGGCAGACAGAGCAGTCATTACATTTCAGAAATTATTCACCTTGAAGGAACAGTTCACCCAAAAAGCAAAATTTGCTAAAAATGTACTCACCCTCAGCCCATTTAACTTGCAGATAAATTTGTTTCTTCATCGAAGTAGGTTTGGAGAAATTTAGCATTACATCACTTGCTCACAAGTGGATCCTATGCAGTAATCTGCCCGACTCCAGTCCATTAATTAACGCAGCTTTTCACTTCACAAGACATTAAATGATGTACTGGTGTCATATGGATTACTTGTGGATTACTGTGATGATTTGATCAGTTATAAGGACTCAAATTCTGACGGCACCCATTCACTGCATTCGCTTAATTTCTCCAAATATGTTCTGATTAAGAAACAAACTCATCCACAGTACATTGGACAGCAAATGATAATTTTAGAGTGAACTATTCCTTTAACTATCTGATAAACAGTGATGGTTGAAGAATACTTTGGGCAAAAATGTTTCTTGAACAAAGATATGTAATAAGGCAGATGAAAATAATAAAATGAGGGCAATTGAAAACTGTTATTTGGGGAAAATGAGACATTGAAGAAACATTGCAGTTCAACTGTCAGTAATTTATGAAATTGAGGGAAACCTCTCAGTTTTGTCAAAAATGATGCTTATACAAAAACACCTCACGCATGGTCTCCTTATTGCACCGGAGAAGTTCCGAAAAAAACAAAAAAAAACAAAACCCACATCTTAATACTAGAAAAGTAATTTTCCTCCCTCCTTATCTAATTTGATTTGGAGCCCAGAGTGTGTCCATGAATCCATTTGGCAGTACTTCAGTGGCAGGTGAGCTGTACGCTGCAGTGTCTCTCACGTCCTCTCCCACGCTTTCCATCGTTCTCCTGATGTCCCCTGATCTCTGAGAGGCTGATGGCCGTTTACATCCCAGTGGTGCTGAGGCCCATAGCGGCTGCCTGGCCCATACATGGCAGAGTCTGTGCCGCTTTAGGGAAGTCGTGTGCCATCACACGTCCGTTCTCACCTCCGCTGCCCATCCTAGTCAGCGTGGAGCTGAGCATGGCTGCATCAATGATTTGCTAGGAGAAAAGAAACACAAAGAAGCTGCTCAGACACACTGGTGCACATGCGGTGCAGTTCTGAAGCTGGCTAACTCTACACACCAGCTCTGACCTCAATTACGAGTAAATACATTTCATTTGATCTGAGGATTTGCTTCAGCCAGTGCAAGCAATGATTCACGGATAGAAATAGTGAAAAATAACAGCCATCAAGTGCGGCAGTGATGAGACCAGTGCCACACTAACTCGAAGCCACTCTCTCATGTAGCAATTTTACATAATGAAACCCTGTAGGCTTGAAACTGGAGCTAATGATGTGGATGTTGGCTTGTACATCCTTGACGAATAAATGATTTAAATCCAGCACACTTCAGTAGATTGCTGGGGATTATGTTGCTCGGCCTGATGCAGACTAATTGGCCTGCAAGCAACAACGATTTGTTGCTGTGATATTCTAAATGTGGCTGTTCTGTGATTGTAATGTCTTAACACTTGAAGAATGAGGATAGAAGAGTGGCATGTTGCTGAAGAAGAAGGTGTGACACAAAATACATGGTGAAAATACTTAGAGGTGTAACACTCGAAGGAAAAGTTCACCCCAAAATAAGAATTTGCTAAAGATTTACTCAGGCCATCAAAGATGTAAATGAGTGTTTTTTTTCCCATCAGAACAGATTTGGAGAAATGTACCATTTCATTTGCTCACAAATGGATCCTTTGCAGTGAATGGCTTTCTTTCTTCAGTCGAAAATAAGGTCCAAATTGCAGTTTTAACACAGCTTCAAAGGACTCTACACAATCCCAGCGAGGAATAAGGGTCTAATCTAGTGAAACGATCAGTCATTTTCAAAGAAAATTACATTTTATATACGTTTACACCACAAATGCTTGTGTTGCACTAGCTCGACTTCACACATTATGTAGTCACGTTGGAAAGGTCAAGTGTGGCGTAGGCAGAAGTACAGACAAACCGTGTTTACAAAGCGAATGTAAACAAGATGTTGGAAGATTTTTAAAGATGGAGGGGAAATGGGATGGAATTTTTCGCCCTAGCCTACCTATCTGAACCGAAGTACACAGAAGAAGAACTAACCACGCCTAACCTTTCCAACGTGTTTACGTAATGCATGAATTCGAAGAAAAGCATTTGTGATTAAAAAGTATTTTTTACAAAGTTTTTTACAAAATGACCTTTGTTTTGCTAGATAAGATCTTTATTTCTCTGCTGGGATTGTGAAGAGCTTTTTGAAGCTGCATTAAAACCGCAGTTTGGACCTTCAACCCATTGGCTCCCATTGAAGTATTTGGAAAAAAAAACCTGGAATGTTTTCTTAAAAAAATGTATTTAATTTGAAACTTAATTTCTTTTCAACTGAAGAAAGTAAGACAAGAACATCTTCGACAACATATATTATCAGGGATTTTTTATTCAAAAGTGAACTAATCCTTTAATGATGACTTTGTTTCTTACAAACATGCAACTTTTCACTTAAAGGAGAAGTTCACTTCCAGAACAAAAACTTACTCACCCCCTTGTCATCCAAGATGTTCATGTCTTTCTTTCTTCAGTTGTAAAGAAATTATGTTTTTGAGGAAGAATTTTCAGGAATGTTCTCCATATATTGGACTTTTATGGTGCCCCAAAGTTTGATCTTCTGAAATGCAGTTTAAATGCAGCTTCAAAGAGCTCAGCCGATGAAGATAGGTCTTATCTAGCAAAACGATCTGTTATTTTCCAAAAAAAAAAAAAAATTGCAATTCACATACTTTTTAACCTCAAATGCTCATCTTGTCTAGCTCTATGTGTACTCTCATTTCTCCTTCAACTTCAAAATTGTCCTACATTGCTGCAGAAGTGAATGTGCAAAGAAGGTCAAACTGTGATGTAGGACGATTTTGAAGTTGGAGAAAATGAGATGGGAGTTTTTCAACACACCCTAATTGTCTTGAACCGAAGTGTACCAGGTACACACAGAACTACACAAGATAAGCATTTGAGGTTAAAAAGTATGTAAATTGTAATTTGTTTTAGAAAATAATTGATCGTTTTGCTAGATAAGACCCTCCTCGGCTTGGATCGTTTAGAGCCCTTTGAAGCTGCATTTAAACTACATTTTGGAAGTTCAAACTCGTAGGCATCACAGAAGTCCACTTCATATAGTGTCATCATCTCTTTGAACTTTGAACTCTTTGAACTCATCCAAGTCATCATCTCTTTGAACTTTTACCATCTGGCCGGCGCTACAGAGCCCCAAACACCAGGACAACCAGGCACAAGAACAGTTTTTTCCCCCAGGCAAAATGAACAGTTCAATGTTCCCCCCACTGTGCAATAATTTTTTATTTATTAGTTACCATCCCCATCCTAGCACATCCTCCATCTCTGCCTCTTTCCATTCTATTCTATTCTATTCTATTCTATTCTATTCTATTCTATTCTATGCTGTCATCTATAGCACAACTGTACATACCACTTATTTATTTATTTCTCAATTTATTTTTCAAATTTTGTCTATTTATATTTACATATGTGTATTTTATTCTCATCTTATGTTTATTGTCTGTATGTTGTTGCTGTCTCTGTGTACTGGAAGCTAATGACACTAAAACAAATTCCTAGTATGTGCAAGCATACTTGCCAATAAAAGCTTTCTGATTCTTATTCTGATATATGGCAAACATTCCTGAAATGTTTTCCTCAAAAAGCATCATTTCTTTACGACTGAAGAAAGAAGGACATGAACATCTTGGATCACAAGGGGGTGAGTAAATTTTCTGTATGTTTTTGTTCTGGAAGTGAACGTTAATTGATGGACTGGAGTCATGTGGATTATTGTAGATTATGATGTTTTTATCAGCACTTTGGACTCTCATTCTGACGGCACCCATTCACTGCAGAGGATCCATTGGTGAGCAAGTGATGTATTGCTAAATTTATCCAAATCTTAAATAAACAAACTCATCTACATCTTGAATGGCCTGAGGGTGAGTTCATTTTCATCTTATTTTTATTTTTGGGTGAACTATTCATTTAAAATTAAAATTCGGTCATTATTAACTCACCCTCATGTTGTTCCACACCTTTATGACTTTCCTTCTTCTGTAGAACACATATTTTGAAGAATGTTTCATCTGTTTTTGTCCATACAATAAAATGAACTGGGTCCAAAAACAACACTAGACCACACTGACGATTGACCACCTTTTTTTAACATCTTTCTTTTATGTTCCACAGAAAAAAGAAAGTCTATTTTGAAATATCCCACTCTAAAACTTTCTGTTTCAATACACAATGTCAGCACATGAAAGGAAACTGCACCCAAGTGATTTCATGAGGAAAGTAATCATGATTATCTATTACATTTTAAAATTGCTGTTCCTGGACGCTGTCTGAAAAATATATTTAGGCAACACCATGTGTTTCATAAACCATGTCTTAACAATTACTTCTCAGATTTCCCTTTGAAGGACCTTAAATGAAAATTATGAGTCACCACATGGGTTTGTGGGTAATTAAATCTATATAAGTCACTGTATTCTTCTTAATTTTGTAAGCATGTGAGAGCAACGCGCTCCAGGATTAGAGAGAGGCGCAGTGGGTGGTATGATGTTTACACCCACCCACAATTACCTCTTAAATGCCAACACGTTCCTCTGCCAGATCCCCCAGAGGAAGTGAGGTCAGTATATGATAGCAGTTATAAAACATTCTAAGTGCCAAACACAAAGCCCATAATTAAATGTGGACAAGATCTAAACATTGCGCTATATAGGGCTGTAGATGCAGAACGTGGTGGATTATGACGGTTTTTACACACCTTCATCCTTCGAGACTCGATTCTTGATTTGTAACAGAACTCAACCAGGGCGACCAGCATGGCCAGCCCAAGTCCACCAATCAGAATGTAGAAAACTCCAGCCACATTACTGAGGCTCAGAGCGCTGGTCTTATCCTGCAGAGCAGAGATGACAATCAAACACTCGCACTGTGATCTGTCGCACAAACACATAAACACACATCTACAGGAGAGCAGCAAACATAAATTATCCGTTTCTATCACAGCTACTCAATAAACACACAACATGATATTTACAGCTAAGACATAATGTACACATAAACTAATCTAGATATTTATTCATTCACTATATATTTAAACTGATAACTCATAATATTCATTCTGTCACAGTATGACTCAATACTACCTAAATCATGCAAATGCATGCGTCAGTCGCAAGCTTGGAACAAACAAGAATTTTTCAGTAAATTCTGGCTGTCTCTGCATAGTGGTTTAATGTTTAACAAAGCATTATAAATATAAAAAAATCATAAAATATTAATCAAATCAATAAATCTCCCTCTTTGCATTTCAACTATATCTATACCTCTTATAGAAAATATATAGTCCTTGATTTAAACCATGCAGGTCTAGTTTATAACACTTCTTGATTTGTGTGTTTTAAGGTTTCTCGTCCAAAGGTCATCATTGAGAGCCTTTGGCATCTCTCTCAGTCTCTGGTGGCAGAGACGTCATGTCAGGGGTGGTGGGAGTCAATGACATGCATCTGTTTGGCGACCGTATTGAGGTCTCATCCATTGGCATGCACATTGTCTTTGGACAGAGACAGCATTGAAGGACTCTTAAGGGGAAGAGCAATCCAGTTAGAGGGCATTTCATGGCAACGCTTTTCTCTCCAGACTGCCATTTACTCATGCTGAGATAGATGGATGGCTTGTTGTTATGAGGAGGAGTTGAGGAGAAAGCAGATACCGTGAGGAGAAAATAACACCAAACAATTGCTACTGAGCACCTCCATTTTTTATACCGGTTTGTTTGAAATCTTTTTGAAATTATATTGATTTTATTTGTATTCAGATGCATTGTCCATAAAGAGTGTTGATAAAATCACCCAGAATGCAAGGTGGAAATATCTCTTTCCTTACTTCGGTAACATCTTACAGTAAGGTGTCATTTGTTAACGTTAGTTAATGTATTAACTAACATGAATGAACCATTAACAATACATTTATTACACTATGTATTCATCTTTGTTATTGTTAGTTAATAAAAATACAGTCATTCATTGTTTGTTCGTGTTAGTTCACAACAAATGCAACTTGTGATTTTAATAATGACTTAATTCCGGAAATTAACATGAACTATTAATAAATGCTGTAGAAGTATTGTTCGTTCTTAGTTCATGTTAACTTATGTAGTTATCTAATGTTAACTAATGAACCTTATTGTAAAATTTTACCCTTATTACTTGTCTTCATATTAATTCATGTATAAATTCACTGAACTAGGGGTTGACCGATGTGTTTTTCAGGGCCAATACTGATTATTACAGATCAAGTAGTCCGATAACCGATATTTTGAACCGATATATATGTCTGGTATAAAATAAAAATTAATGTCCAAATTAAGAATAACAAGGCCTCTGGTAAAAACTTTTTTTAAATGCTTTTAAATTATTTTATCTGCATATCGGTTTTGAAAAAAACGATACTGATAACCATAAAAAAGTTATAATCGGCCAGGCTGATAATCAGTCAACCCCTACACTAACTGAATGAAGTTAATATGCATTTGAAATTAGCATAATTCAATACTGTGACTATAATCGGTACTGATGCCTATACCGATTATTACAGATTACATAGACCAATAACCGATATTTTCAACCGATATATATGTCTGGTGTAGAAATGAAAATTATTGTCAAAATTAAGAATAATAAGGGCTCTGACAAAAACATTCATTAAATGCTTTTAAATTATTTTATCTGCAATAATTCAATACTATAATTATAATCCATACCGATGCAGATTATTACAGATGAAGTATACCATAACCGATATTTTGAACCGATATATATGTCTGGTGTAAAAATGAAGATTAGTGTCAAATTAAGAATAACAAGGGCTCTGACAAAAAAATTCTTTAAATGATTTTTGCTGCAAATCAGTTTTGAAAATGACAATACTGATAACCATAAAAAAGAGCTTAATATCGGCAATGGTAATCTGACCAGACTAACTGAATGTAGTTAATATGTATATGTAATTAGTATAATTCAATACTATAATTATAGTATTCTGCTGTAATGTACTCATCCTCCTCCTCTTTGTGTGTTAATATTATATCCAATTATTAATTTAAAACAGATGTGCTAAAATGTATTTAAAAAATGTAAAAATAAATATTCTTGGTGCACTCTTCGAGTACCTACCAAAATAACAGGATAGATATGAAAAATATAATGATTAAATCCAAGTGTTGTTATGATTTAAAACAATTCCATCACAACACACAGAATTTTAATAGAATTTTATATACTTTCTAAATGAACACATTTATTTACATTTTATATTTATATAAGTAGGTAACACTTTAGTTAAAGCCTTCATGTATAATGCATTCTAAAATTATTTTGGTAACACTTTACCATTAGGTTCATTAGTAATCTTAGTTAATGTTAATTTCAGCATTACCTAATGCATTATTAAAATCGAGTTGTGTTTGTTAACTTTAGTTAATGCACTGCGAACTAACATGAACAATGAACAACTGTATTTTTATTAACTAACATTAACATTGATTATTAGATAATGATTAATAAATAGCATAACAAATGTATTGTTGATTGTTCGTTCATGTTAGTTAATACGTTAACAAATGACACCTTATTGTAAAGTGTTACCAGTATTTTTAATGTATTAGTTATGCCTTATAAAGCACCTAATAATGGATCTCATGAATAGCTGTAATCACAGTTACAATAAATTGTAATACTCATCTATTCATTGTTACACCTTTAGAAAGAATATGGCATTAAACATGAAAAACACTTTATAATGCATTTAGCTGCAATTATTTATGAAAAGATATAATGCATTACATTGTACATAATGAAAACCTTTACATGATATAACTAAGGTGCATTACAAGGCATAATTATTGCATCAGAACTACTTTTATAATGCATATAGAGGCTTTAAGTCTAATATAATATAACAACATTTAAAAGCAGTCAGATTTTTGCTTACATAAGGTTTTATCCTCAACCTTTTACCTTAAGTGCACAAACTTATTGATGAATGCACGATTTACAAGTGAAGAGGTTTGCACACAAATTTAACGCACAAATACGTACAAACGCAGTGAATGAGACCTAATGAGCGAGAAAAGCTCAATAATTTGAAAACGCGGCAAGCGAAGAACCAAGTGCCCATGCAGAAGCACTGAAGTGAGTGAAGAAAAAAAAAAACCCACGTTGCCTATTTCTATAAATACACCACAAGCATCACGTCTATTTTGTAACGTGGGATGTAATAAGGGCCAGACAGCAACATGATGACAGAGCGCACAAGTCTCTGGGTAAATGGCAGATTGGAGACAGAGCGTTGGCTGTGGCGCGTGTCTGAGAGAGAAGAGGACAGGGCCTTTAGTAAAGCGCTAAAGCTGGATCTCTAAGTGAGGGAAAGGACCAATGAGTGAACTGACCTTTCTGGCGGAGTCCTTGCTTCCACACTCCCCCTTATCGTACCACCATTTGTTTTTCAGTTTGTCTAAGACGGCTTGCTCATTGAGTTTCAACACCGCTAGGTTTACGGGGATTCTTCAACCAGGAAAATAACATAAATAACATTACCCATGTTATCTTATGTTATTCAGCATTTAAGCAAACATACACCCATAATTATGTTTTGATGTGTTCTAAATGTCTACAGATAAATAGAAAGGAAAACAAAAACAGGAAAAAAAGAAAGAACAGCACAGTCACAGAGTTTGAAAACTGTCACTGCCAAAGTGATATGCATTAATACTCCATCTAGCTTTGTGACCTTTCTCCCTACGGCAAGATGTGTATTACTATATCACTTTGGGTAACCGGCAAAAGATCGAAAACACTCGGATTTGCACAGTTTGGACTACGATGCTCAAACGACAGGGTTATAATTGACCGCCAATCATCTCAAGGTCTCATCGTGTTAAATAAACCACTTCAGGTTGTAAAATGTTCAATTGGTGTACAAAGGCAGCCGACGTGTTTGTTAACTGAGGTTGCCGGTTACCCACCCAAGGTGGTGGTTACCCGCCGGATAGCTCATATTGGGGCTGACCTTGGAATCACCTCCTCCGCTGCCACACTCTCCCTTGTCGTACCACCATTTGTTTTTCAATTTGTCCAACAGGCCCTGCTCGTTCAGTTTTAACACTGCCAGGTTTACTGGGTTTCTTGAAATGATAATAAAATAAGCTGGGTCAGCATTGGTGATATGATACGGCGAGGCAGAGGTTGTGTCAAATAAAAGTGAGTCTATTAAGTCGTAGAGGAAGTGAACAGAACATAAAACTGATCTGACTGTGTGCCTAGCTCTGCTGGGCTTGTTGATGTAATATTAGTTGTCTTGTGTTGTGCTAAAGTGTAAAAAAAATGTACTGTGACCAAATTATGAGAGATTTTACCAAGCAAGGCCTGGATTGTGAGTGAAGAAACAGGACGAATTAGCAATGCTCTGGATTTAAGCTCTTTGTCACAGCGTGGTCCGGTAAGAGGATTCCCAGATTAAGTCAATATTACTGTAGATTAGCTTTGGATAATCTAGTACGCAATGCTTGTGGTTGAAGGACACTGTATGTTACATATTTTGAGAATCCCACCACTGCAATCAAACCCAGAGCTTTCGTAATGCGACCCATTCTCACTTGCGACGGCATCTGTCTCGGTAAAATCCCTGACTTCTTTCTGCACCCCTCGACATTGGGGGAGAAAGAGGCCGGTGTGCTTATGGATGACTAAAACAAAGCCAGACTTCATCCATGAACATTAATCTGAAATCTGCTGGGTACACAAGACAACAAAGATGTCAGGAAGGATAATGATGGAGGAGACCATCTCAACATCTGAAATGGAGCACATGAGAGGAGATTTTGAGAGAAAGATGGTGAAAAAGTCGACCTGATTTATGTTTATTAGTTCTAGACTGGAAAACAGACTGCTGTTGTTTCTAGGAGTGAGTTTAAAAGGACTTACTCTACAAATTCTCTTTAAGTATCTGTGTGAGCCTTATATGGACAATATGTTATGTGTACAGTTTGCAGTTACATTAATCAAAAGAAACTGTATTTATTATATTGATACTTGACTGTAAATGTGACCCCAGACCACAAAACCAGTCTTAAGGGTCAATTTTTTGAAATTGAGATTTATGCATCATCGGAAAGCTAAATAAATAAGCTTTCCATTGATGTACGGTTTGTTAGGATAGTACAATATTTAGCCAAGATAACTATTTGATAATCTGGAATCTAAGGGGTGCAAAAAAAAGAAAATATTGAGAAAATCGCCTTTAAAGATGTCCAAATCAATTTCTTAGCAATGCATGTTACTAATCAAAAATTAAGTTTTGATATATTTATAGTAGGAATTTTACAAAATATCTTCATGGAACATGTTCTTTATCCTCCTGATTTTTGGCATAAAACAAAAATGTATAATTTTGACCCATACAATGCATTTTTGGCTATTGCTACAAATATACCTGTGCTACTTAAGACTGGTTTTGGTCATAATTGTTACTGTTTTTATTGTATTTCTGACCAAATAGATGCAAGCAATAGTGTATATATTCTTAAATGGACAGTTTACCCAAAAATGACAATTTCCCCTATGACTTACTCACACCCATTGGACTTCAAAATCTTAAACTGCATTCACTGCCATTATAAAGCTTTGGAAGAGCCAGGACATTTTTTAATATATCTCTGACTGTATTTATCTGAAAGAACAAAGTCATATACACCTAAAATGGCTTGAGAGTGAGTAAATCATGGGGTAATTTTCATTTTTGGGTAAACTATACCTTTAAATTGAGTCTAGTTGAAAATAACTCTTGGGAACTGTTTACTACAGTTAAATGCTGCTGAACAGGTCTACAGCTCTTATTCAAATCAAATTTAGCATTTGAAGAAAACACTATGGGCTTTGTGGGCCGCTGTGGTCAGAATTATTCACAAGGATGTGTTTTATGATTCATGTATAAAGGTTATAAAGAACAGAAGTATCGGAATGCATTTAGTCATGTAGTGAGATGCAAAAGTACGATGAGATATGGTATTCACACATAAACGTTGAAAATGTTCTTCTTAATGATGGAATTAGACACAAGAGTACAAATTTTGCTGATGAGAGTTGATGGCACAGAACATAAACACAGACAATTATACTTAATTCCAGTCAACACAAAATGAGAGGTTACAAGGAGAGAATTTTTTGGAAAATAATAAGCTCAAACTTTCTAGCAAAGACAACGTCTAACTTTATTTAAAGGGATAGTTCACCCAAAAATGATTACTTCATGATTTTCTCATCTTCAAGCCGTCCTAGGTGCATATGACTTTCTTATTTTGGACAAATACAATTGGAGTTATATTTAAAAATGTCCTGGCTCTTCCAAGCTTTATAATGGCAGTGAATGGCTGTTGAGATTTTGAAGCCCAAAAAACTGCGTCCATACATCATGTAAGTGCTCCACACGGCTCTAGGAGGTTAATAAAGACCATCTAAAGCAAACCAATGCATTGTGTAAGAAAAATATCCATATATAAAACTATAAACCAGAATCTCTAGCTGCTGTGAATTGTCGTACATGAGTTAATGAGAGAGTGGCGTTCCAGTGGATGATGTAGGATGCAGGCGAAAGAAAAAAATTGTAGTATTTCAATACAGGCCAAGAGGAGACTGGTTTTCCCTTGCTATAAACAAAACTTGGTTCTTGTGAGATTAGCATATTCTTGCCTAAGCCTACATCATCCTCTGAAACACCATTCTCTCATGAATGTGCGTACGACAGTTAGCGGAAGCAAGAGATTACAGTTTATAAAGTTTTAAATATGGATGTTTTTCTTCCACAAACACATCAGTTCCCTTCAGAAGTCCTTTATTAACCCCCTGCAGCTGTGTGGAGCACTTTTTATGATGGATGGATGCACTTTATTGGACTTCAAAATCTCAACAGCCATTCACTGCCATTATAAAGCTTGGAAGAGCCAGGACATTTTTTAATTTAACTTTGATTGTATTCGTCTGAAAGAAGAAAGTCATATACACCTACACAAACGCTTGAGGGTGAGTAAATCATGGGGTAATTTTCATTTTCGAAGAACTATCCCTTTAATTTAACATGAACAATAATGCATCAATATAATTTTAATAAAACATATAAGATATAAAATATATATAAGATAATATAATATAAAAGATATAAAAATATATCTATATTACTTTTAAAGCTAAAGTGTGCAATTTTAGACATTAAATGTGTACTTCTTCAGATACTTCAACTCTCCTAGCCCATTTTAATATGCAGAGACAACTCTAAGCAATTAGCAGCAAAAACCCACACACACTTCAGCTGCATGCCTTAATGCCCTCATCTCTCCAGTGTAAACTCTCAGACTTTTAATGAATCATAATCATTGTCAAAAAAGAAAACATTCTTCTGCTATTAGGAGGCTCAGGTGTACCTCAGGGCGGATCCTTTGGGTGTGGCAACTCCATAGCCCTTTGAGTCCAGGTTTCCGCCCACCTTCATGGTGTCACATGGCTTGCGCTGCTCAATGTATTCATTCATTGTGGACTCCAACAGATAAGCATACTTCCCTTTGGACTTCCTCACCCGCACGACACCTTCGTCTGTCGTCTTCACAAATACAGAAGGCTCTGCAGACTTCATGTAGGACCACATCTTCTCAAATACTGCGATCTTTGATCTCTGAGAATGGATATGATGAAGTCATATTGATCCAAAGTGACAGCAAAGACATTTATTTTGTTACAAAAGATTTTTATTTAAATAAAAGAATCCTGAAATGTATAGCAGTTTTCGAAAGAGATAGTTCACTTAAAAATGAAAATTCTGTCATTAATTACTCACCTTAATGTTGTTGCAAACTCGTAAGACCTTCGTTCATCATCTGAACACAAATGAAGATATTTTTGATGAAATCCGAGAGCTTTCTGACCCTGCATAGACAGCAATGGTACTACCACATTCAAGGCACAGAGAGGCAGGATGTCCTTACTACCTTTCTGGGCCTTGAACTTGAGCTCTCGGATTTCATCAAAAATATCTTAATTTGTGTTACAAAGATGAATGAAGGTCTTACGGGTGAATTTAAAACAGGTACCTGAGGTCTTCAGAGTGGCATTTCAGAAAGTTAAGAACAATTTTGCTCAATTTTCTCTTTGAATACTCAATGTACAGACGAAATGTGGAAAAATTATACCTATTATGGTTACAACAGCTTCTCATCAGGGTAGTACGCTCATCTTTGTGCCTTATCTACCTTAAACGGTGCATATTAATACCCTGAGGATGAATATTGGTTTCTTAAAGTACTAATATGCTCATTTTAGTGGAGGATAAGGTACAAAGCTAAGGCGCAATCTTTGAGGGTACTGATATAAGTATAATTGAAGTACTTTATTCTTACCCTGAAGAACTCTTTGGTGGATCCTCCATCCAGAGTCCCATAGGCAATCTCTGTTTGCTTAGCCAGATCCTCGGCACTCTCGATGGGTGACACCATCCTTTCCACAGTGAGGAAGGCAGCCAGGTTGGCTGTGTAGGAGGAGATAATAATCAGAGTGAAGAACCACCACACACCTCCAACTATACGACCAGAGAGAGATCTGTGGAAAAAAAAAGAACAGCATAAAAACAAAACAGGTGGTTAATAGCCTGGAATATTGTAGTGATCTTCTTTATCAAATTAGACTCATAATGAAGAGTCGTATTTTTAATATGATGTTCATTTCAAGCTCTGCACAAAGTGGAAAGATAACGATTAATTAATAAATTAATTACTTTATCACCATATATGATGTAGAAAGGCCTTCTTAATGGTTAATCTAGGTATAAATCAGATCCTGATCAAAGTTTAAACAAAAGCAAAGTCATTTCCAGCCTCTATATGGCAGAATTTAATTAGCATCAGAACTTAATGTCTGAAACATCACTTATATGAGGTTAATGAATAGACCAGAGGATTGCTGTGGTTACAGTAAACATCTTAGATATATACTGTAAAATTGTGTTTGTTTCTTTAAAAGAGAAACTGGATGCATTAAACTCAATACACCACAGTTATACACACATAATGAGAAAATACTTTTTTTAAAGCCGCATTTCAGAAATTACAAGCAGTTTATGAGAGCTGTCGGTATGCAAGAATGATTCCTAGTATTTTAACTCAGATTGCTATTTTTCTTTTTGGATGTCTTTAATAGTGCAATAACATCAACATCAAAAGTGATTTAAATTGAGAAAACAGCTTGTTCTAATGGATTCAAGTAATGCACAAGTCAGCATTTCTAAGCGGAGTAAATCAAACAAATGGAGAGAATATGCTTCCCTGAAGTTGTAAGGCAAAATTAACTTGCTTTTGTAAATAATAATAATAAAAATGAATGTATAACCCCTTATGTTTTTGTCCAGAGGACGTGGCCTGGTTTGATCTGTGACTTCTCAATCCATGTCTATTGATCTGTGTGCCTCAAACATTGAAAACCTTCTTCTTTCATCATTCCCTTTGAAAGAAAGTCTTAAATTTAATCAAAGGTCCTGTTCTGTCGAGCCTGCACTAAAGTTCTACTTTCCAATACTGCGCACAATTCACCCTTTTTCACTTTCAAGGGAAATATATTCTCTTCACAGCTTTCAATGATATTATCAGTTCTATTAAAGGCGCCAATAAACCAGTCAGAATTTTATAGGGAAGCAAAATGTTTTGCATTATAAAAAGGAAGCTGTTGTAGCATTTTTAGAAAAGTTGATGCATGATAAACATAGATCCGGAACAAAACTTATAGTTCATGCTTACTAATAAAAGTCTACATTATTTAGTATTGTCAACTTAAACGCCATTAACAGAAATGCGAAGTTCTGTCATGAAACTCGAGATGGCGCAAGCTAATGAGTCGTTAATGCAAACTGATGATATTCACAGCATTAAACTCCTTGGCACAAGCTGATTGGTTCATTTTGATACACAGCTAATGAGCGTGCTACTTTACATTTAAATGGCTGGTAGCATTCACTAGAGCATTTCGCAACACGTTCCTCTGAAACTGTCCACCTCCCCAGCTCCACCTGTATAGATTTGCTGTGGGTTATTATATGTGATATTTGTGCAGAAGCAGTATGTCTTAAATACGCACAGCACCATATTGGCGTATGTATTGGCAGTAGCAAGTTCCTATAGTTGCTTTGCAGCAGCAGCAACAATTTAGCAACGTAGCAGTTCTATTCCGCCAAGACCAAATACGTTAACAGGGTTTCTGCAGGTTTTATGAGGGTAAATGTAATTTTTTTTAAAAAGAGGTTTACTTTCACTTTCAAATTAGCAGCAATTTAGAATCTAGCAACTGTTTGTTTTTAGTTCGTTTGAGTTTTCCCTCTTTCCCTTGCTTTACTTTGGTAAAAGCGTTGTGCACATTTTACTTTCACTTTCAAATTAGTGGCAGTTCAACGTCAAGCAGTTGTTTGTTTTTAGTTCGTTTGAGTTTTTCCCCTTTTCTTCTTTCCTGTGGTTTTAAGCAGCTTGTAAAAGCGTCCTGCGCATTGTACTTTCACTTTTAAATTAGCAGCATTAACGTAACACAACAAACTTTTATGAACAAAACGAATAATAATAATACACCATGTTATATGCCTAATATAAAATAACTTACACAAAGTTTAAATAGGTATACAAAACTGAAAATCAGTAAACACTATGTAACCAAATAAATAAGAAACGTAGAACGTTTATTAGCAAAATGAACAAGAAAACTTGGAAGCACAGCATACACCTTGATGTAGCCTAATATAAAATTTTAAAAAACACACGCTAACACAGAATTTAAATAAATAAAAATCAGCAACCACTGTGGAACCAAATAAATATGAAACTTCCACTATCGCCTTAGATAAATGACAGAAGTCAACAGGGTTTTTAAAATCCAAAATATTTTTAAAACAGGCGCTTTTGCATTTCGTTTTGAAGAAAGACCATGGTCTTGTCTTTCTCACCTCTCTCTTCTTGTCAGTCAGCTCGACTTTTAATTGTCTGTTCTGTAACTGAACTAAATGATTTTTATTACTATAATAAAAAAAAATCTATCAACAATCAATCATCTTCCTCGGGTGACTGACAGATGAAGCAGCACATACCGCCATCTACCGCGTATTGTTTAATGAATATTGAACGATCTAAGCCATGCAGCACAGAAATGACATTTTTGCTTCACTTTAAAATGAAACACATGAGGAAACAATCCCTCACGGAAATTAATGCCATGATCATATGAATTTAAGACTTGCTGCCCTGATTTAAGACCTTTTCAAGACCTTAATTCATGGAAAAAAACGATTTAAGAATTTGTAAGACTTTTTTAAGACCCACGGAAACCCTGGTTACGATTGTAATATTCATTACTATGCTAAAATCTTCAGAGAGTTGTCATGATAGAACTACCATCTACTTCTATCTCAAAAGACAAATGGATGATGGTTAATTGTGCAGAAAAATTACTCTGTGGAAAATATATATACTGAAGTCTCTTATGCTCACTATTGCAATAATAATCTTTCATGAATAAAAATGCATTTGTCTCTATTTGTATATATATTTTTATTTTGTATTAATACTGTCACTTTTGATCAAATTAATACATCTTTTCTTAATCAAAGTATTCATTTCTTTAAAAAAAAAATGGTAGTGTATATTATTTTATTTTTTGTGAGAATTGCATTCTAGTTCAGTCATGACCTGTAGTGTTCTTACATCTCGTACGGTAGCTAAGAGATGTAAATAACGCAAATTAATATAAAAGAGGAAAACCACAGAATAAAATCCTGGGTATGCCTCAACTCTCTACCTATTTAATCTCAAACTGTCTCTCTCTCAATCTATTGTGCTCTGCTTATCTTCCTTGCCTCTCTCACCTGCCTCATCTCCCTATTTTCACATGTCCGCTCAGCTGTAAGAAGTGTGATACGAAGTTGACTTTCATTCACTATGTCAAACAGACAAGTGCAGCTGTTTTGTGAGATATGTCCAACTTCATAACCATCAAAGTCAGTAGTGTGTTTGCAAACAAAAATGATCACCACAAAAAACAAAACGCATTTACATTTTGTAGTCTTAAAGAGTTTGTCTTCCTATTTTGCATGCACAGATAGATAGATAGATAGATAGATAGATAGATAGATAGATAGATAGATAGATAGATATGCATTTCTGTATGTGAGAGGTCACATACATCTTTTGAAAAACCATTACAGGCTCACAAGTATTTGAACACACGCAACTTGCGCATTAGAAGAACACCAGCAGTACAAATCCCCTAATGAATACTCCAAATGAATTATCAAACTAATCCGTAGAATATGGGTCACTCCTACACTGAAAGCGAAGAAAAAGGTTCTCATGGATAAACATTCTTTTAAACACCCTCAATAAGGTCTCCATGGAGACACGACGACTCACAATAGAGCTGTAACAAACTAAAAATAAAAGTCTCCTTGTCGTTCCACATTGTAATGCTGCAAAATGTCCGTTCCATTACAGAAACTCGGACAGCAGCTGTTGGGAACGTTGTGACATGCTGATCGTCTCGTCGTACTCTGGTGTCACAGTTTCGTTAAACACTGCAGAACATTTCCAAACACTCGGGATGGCAAGGTCACCTCGACAGTGGGAAAGGCCCGAGAGAGACCTCCCTCCAGGCTTCTATGTATGTGTGTTTGTATTGTGAAATTACACTAATGTGCTTGTGACCTAAATGTGTGACCTAAACGTAATGTGTACGTGACCTGCTAGTGTCATTGCGTATGGAAGTGTTTGTAAACGGGAGAGTATTTTTGTACGGTGGAAAGGGAATCTGGACAAAGTTGAAGTGACAGTCGGAGGCCCGCGGGAGGAAGGGGGCACTACGGCGCCTGGGTTGAACTGTCATGCTCGCTGCAAAGCCTGATGGTCTGACCCCGTGAAAACACACACAGACACAAAAAAGAAAACACACACACTCCACGTCTCAAATAATGCTCCTCAGGCTCACAACATGTATCGCTTCCTCGGGTTATTACTCGCTCTGTTTCTCTGTCACACACACACACTTCTACATGCTCATATCCTGGAGTGCACTTGGGTTATTCTTCAGCAGGTGTGAACAGACAGATCAACAGCCTGCAGGCTAATTTAAATCATTGGAAAATTCATCTGGCCTTTATGCGACAGCTTTTCTAAGAGTCACATCTACACCGTCTCTCATGTGAGCACTTTTCATACCACTAGATTCACAGTAATAGTTCAGTGCAGGTCATCCTGTCTACTGTAATAAGGGCATTGGGTGTTACTGATTAAAACACCTATGACTAAAATAACTTTTTTCTTCATTTTCTAAGGTGTCAGGATTTGGTTGATTAGTGTATCCAAGTTAACTGTTCCTGCTGGTAGATGTTGTAACTACATCTAAATTAAAAAGTACCCTGCTTTAATTCTCACTTACAAAAGTCGCCATGTGCTCTGATTAAATACAATTTAAAAATATAAGTAATATATAAATATCAATATAGTATATATTCAATTAAAGATAATGATAAAACAATAGAATGACAGACAGACAGAATGATAGAGATAATGACAGACAGAACGACAGACAGACAGACAGGACGACAGACAGAATAATAGACCGACAGAATGATACACTGGCATGACAACAGAGAGGACAACAGACAGAACGATAGATAGAGAGAACCATCAACAGAGAAAACGATAGAAAGACAGAACAAAACAAAGACAAGACGACAGAAAAAAATAAAGAATGACAGACAGAAAAATAGACAGGATGACAGACAGAATAATAGACCGACAGAATGATACACCAGCATGACAACAGACAGAATGATATATAGACAGAACCATGGACAGAGAAACTGATAGAAAGACAGAACAAAAAACAGACAAGATGACAGAAAAAAATAAAGAACGACAGACAGAACAATATACAGACAGGACAATATACAGACATGTTAGAGTGACAGAATGACACACAGAGCAACAAACAGAATAATAGACAGACAGAACAACAGACAGAATGACAAGTAGACAAAGCGACAGACAGACATGACTACAGACAGAATGACAGACAGGATATTACACAGAAAGAACGATAGACAGAACGATACACAGACATGACAATAGACAGACTGGTTTACAGAGAGAAAGATAAATAGACAGAATGATAGACAGGACAACAGACAGAATGATGGACAGACAAAATGACAGACAAAATGACGTAATAATAGACAGGTGAACAGACAGATAGGACGACAGACAGACAAAACAACAGACAGGACGACTGATAGAACAACAGATAGGGCGATAGACAGAAATATAGACAGACAAAATGACAGACATAACATTAGACTGACAGAACAACAGACAGAATGACAGATAAAGAGGATGACAGACAGACCGACAGACAGACACGACTACAGACAGAATGACAGACAGCAAGATTTACAGACAGAGAGAATGTTGCACAGAAAGAACGACGGACAGACTAAACAATAGACATACAGGACGTCAGACATAACCATGGCTGCACAAAATGACAGAGACAGAACAAATAAAAACTGACAAAATAAGACAGATCGACAGACAGACAAAACAACAGACAGAGCGATAGACAGGCAAGACCACAGACAGAATGATAGACAAAACAATAGACATATAGGATGACAGACAGAACGACAGACAGACAGAACCATGGAAAGACAGAAGAACAGAAAAAATAGACAGAATGATAGACAGACAGAGAGACAGACAAAATGACAGACAGAATGTTAGACTGACAGAATGATACACAGAACAACAAACAGACAGAATGATAAACAAACAGAACAGACAGAATGACAGATAAAGAGAAAAATATACAGACAGGATGACAGAGATAACCACAGACAGACATGACAACAGACAGAATGATAAACAGACAGAATTGTAGACAGACAGAACAAGAGAATGACAGATAGATAGAACAACAGACAGAACGACAGAAAGACAGAATGACAGAGGGACAGATAGAATAATAAACAGAACAACAGACAGACAGTACTTCCTGGTTGTGTTACTTTATCCTTAATTAAAATAATGTAAGATTCGGTGATGCAGAGCATAGAAATAATTCACATTAATGAAGGAATAACCCAATTAACGCTACAGTGCTCAATATGTGTGTCTCAAATAAAGAATTTATGCAGATGACTAACAGGTGACTTTTAGCAGTCAGAATCTAAAAAGACAGTTCACATAAGCACACTGTTTACATAACCTAGCTGCTGCAGCACTCAAATGTGCTATGAAATGCTACAGTGTTGACGCTAGTGGACGTGACAGTGATAGTGAATTACATGCATAGCAAACAGTCTGCAATTCCCACTTGTGGATGAACCACTAAAAGAGGAGCAGCAATTGTTGAGTTATTAATTTATATACCATCAGAGCCATGTCAGGCTGCTGTGCTTCAGTAACTCTGCTCACATTTTGCAGCTTGCTAATCATCCGTGCCATCTCCTCATGAGTTCAGATTACGGCATAGCTCGAATCGAGTTAATTGCTTTGATTGCCCGCATGCTTACAGTAGCTTCTCTATTTGCTATCAGTCTCGAGTGGCGTCAAAGAGACTTTGTTTTTGCCACCTTTGTAAGAAATAATGAATTAATGAAATCTCTTCATAAGCACCTCATCAAAAACTAATCAGAGAATCACAGAGGCTAGATGAGGTAAAAGAGTTTTATGAAGCAATGGCACAGATGAGCTGGAGTGAATAACAATGTGAACAGTCAGAGCTCTGAGTGGCAGCTCTGACATTTGTCGAGGACAAACAAGTTTCCCGTCAGAGATAAATACTGTAAGCAGCCTGGTGTCTTCTGTCTGGCCCACACAATCCTCATTACAAAAACACTTTTTTTAAATAGTGGTTTCCGAGATGGCTGACAAATAGCCTCAGAGTCAAAAAGCACAGAGAACAAGCACTTTTATGTACAGTAACAGGAAAAATGGGAAGATCTATATACAATACACTCTTGGAGGCCATAAATGACCGGACGTGTTTCCCTATCACTGTCTGAAGCCCTCAAGTAAAAAGAGCATGATGATTCAGCACCATGTCAGTTCAATCTAAGACTTCATAACCATAAAAACCAACTGACCTCTCTCAAACACTGACTGCAGATCAAGGACTTCCTAATGATTTCATAACAGCCTCATGCCTGCCCAGAACTTCAGCATTCCTCGTTTAGCTCAAAGGGGAGAGGTGATGGAGTTTTCCATGGAAGTCCTCAGCTAGCATGGAGAAACACTGTCAGGCTGAGTGCTCCGGCTCAGACAATCACATCTGTCATGGAACGCTCCCTGGCAGTGTAATCTAATTCGAGTGTGTTGCTTGCTTCCCTCAAGCCAAGGATATACATGTCCAAGCAAAATGTCAAACACTAGCAGAGAAGCCAGCACACCCAGAGGCTCAAGGCCAATCTGCACATAATGAGGCTAGAGGACCCTATCAGGGGTGTCAGCACTCGCCTAACCTATGGTTACACTTTCCTCATGACTAATGCTAGCGACTAAAAATTGTGTGAACAAGCGTCAGTTCAGTCAAAGAGATAGAACGGATTCAGATAAGGTTTTAAACGTGTTCAAATGTAAATTTAGGGTTTTAAATATTATATTATATTATATTATATTATTAAGGTATATCATTATATCATTAAAATTTCTTAATGGTTTTGAAAGAAGTCTGCATTTATTTGATCAACAATAAAAACAGTATAATTGTGAAATATTATTAGAATTTAAAATAACCGTTTTGCACTTAAACATTTTTAAAAATGTAAATTATTCCTGTTAGCCAGTTATTGTTGTAGTTCAATGATCAAGCAAATAAATACATAAAATAAAGAAATCCTTACCACACAAAACTTAACATTCATAGATCTCCAGGGAATGGAGGAAGTGAAGATTTTACTTAATATGCAGGTTAAAATAAAATAGAAAATTAATTAAAATAAATATTATATGATATTATATGATATTATATGATATGATATTATATTATATTATATTACTGCTTCTAGAAACATTTTTAATGCTACGTTAGGGCACATCATCAGTGATATTACTGTGATAATATTATAATATATTATACTGAATCATAATAATTCTTAATGGTTTTAAAAGAAGGCTGCATTTATTTGATCAACAATATAGTAAAAACAGTAATATTGTGAAATATTATTACAATTTAAAATAACTGTTTTGTATTTTAACATATTTTAAAACGTAAATTATTCCTAGAATGTCAAAGCCAGTTATTGTATTCAGTGATCATAGAGTTGTGTCAAAATAAAAAAATAAAATAAAATAAAATAAAATAACAAATCCTTACCACACAAAATGCAACATTCACAGACCTCCAGGGAACGGAGGAAGTGATGCTTAAACTTAATATGCAGGTTTAAATAAAATAAAATAAATAAAATAAAATAATGGTTTCTTCTTGAATTAATTTTTCTTTATGGTTTTGAAATAAATAAATAAATAAATATAATGAAATAAATATAAAAACTGAAATAAATACAACATTTTCTCAAATATATACACATGCATGTGTGTGTATTTATACGTACGTAATACATTTTCACAGTACGCACACAGTACACATAAAATTAATCATTTTACACCCCTAAGTATAAATTGGTTCTAATTATAAATTGGTTGTTATCAGACACTTAAAAAACTGTTTCTGTTGGCCATAAAAACCAGCTGACAATCAAATCTTTACCTTCACTTCAAATGAAATCTCCCCGTTTCTTTCTTAATATATTCTGAGGCATCTTACTTCAACCTGATCTGCATTTCAGAAGTAGTTCAGGGATGCTGTACTGCAGCAGACGATTAGGAAGATCATCTTTATTTTACAACCCATTTTCTCATCGCAGATGTTGTTTGTGGAATATGAGTCAGCCAAACGAAAAAGCAGCAGTGGAAGATGAAAAAAAAAAAATGATAATGATGAAAATGGCTTTTTTTTCATTTCCACCTACCTTGGTGAGATATCACATCCCTGCTGCATGAAGGCTCCCAGGGAAAACCAGAGGCTATTGAAGATCCCAAACTCATTGGTGTGTTCAGGTTGCTTCTCCTGCTTCTCCTCTCGCTGATTCTGATTCTGACCGTGCTGGTTGGGCGACTGGTTGGGCTCTGGTGACGGTGGTTGGTTCTGGTTCTGGTTTTGCTGCTCCATTCCTTCCTCTTCGTCATCCGCGTGCCACTCGTACGGGCTGAAGCGACTCACCAGGAACAGCACCACGCTCACGCCAATGTAGGCAAACACAATGCACATCCAGATCTCGTACGCCAGTGGGTCCAGGAAGGAGAAGACGCCTGGTTTGGACTTTGTGGGCTTCTTGATCATGATGGATATACCTAAGCTCATAAAGGGCTTGGAGAAGTCGATGACCTCCTCTCTGACCAAAGTGATGGTGAGGGGGGCGACAGCCACGTCTGCTTTCTACAAGACAATATGATTACATTATTAAGCAGAGATAGAGTGCCTATTGTGATTTACTGTTGACAATCATGTTTTCTCAGAAAGTGATGCAATCAAACATTCAGAATATGTTTGAGATCCAGTTTGCATACAACAAGGCTGTTCCTCTGTAGGTTTCCAGAGCACACTGGAATTACAAATCAAGTGCAAACCAACAAAAAGCTTTATCTGCCATTTTAGAAGCAGCTGAACATATAAATAACTTCAAGTATTATGAATCACTAGAGTCAGTGTTGCATCCTCAAGAGTATCCTTCATACGATTTCTATGCATCGTATTTTTTCCAAGCAGAGAAATCTAAGGAACGCCGCTTGACAATACTGAGCTGTGGTGTTCGTATTTAGCCCGATGAAGACAGACTACATCTGACACTGCTTAGCATTCCAAAGCCACTAATGCTGCAGCCTCAGGGTGAAAATGCTCTGAATAAAAAACTTGAGTGTGTACAAAAGCCAACCTCGCATGTACCTCAGTTTTGCTATTATGAATTATATCTTGCTAATTGGCCTTTGTTAGGACTCTTTGTTATGTTGCAAAATTGCCAGAAAGCCAAACATTGCACTAACATGCACTGACAGTAGGGAAAATCTACCTCATAAGTGATAAGAGACACAAAAAAACTTTTGTTCAACCTGAGGCGGGAGGTTTGGACACACTGTGTCCTGTTCTCTGTTCTGCAGCAAACTTTGCCAGCCCTTTGCTACTTGTTTCAGAAAAGATCTTTGTCACTGTTACAGACTGGACCTCCAGGGCATGGAGGAAGTGAAGCTTTGAGGTAAAGCAACTGTTAGTGGTACACTAGAGATACATGAACACAATATGTAGGTTTTTAATAAAATAAATTAAAATAGTAAAAGCGTTAAGCTAAAGTGACTGTTAATGTACACTATTAAATTAAATTCAATAATTATAAAATAAAATAAAAGCTTTAATCTAAAGCAACTGTTAATGCACACTAGAGATGCATGAACATAATATGCAGGTTAAAATCAAATAAAATGAAATGAAATAAAATAAAATAATAAAACTTTGAGCTAAAGTGACTGTTAATGTACACTATTAAATTAAATAAATAATAAAATAAAATAAAATAAAATAAAATAAAATTAAATTAAATTAAATTAAATTAAATTAAATTAAATTAAATTAAATTAAAAGCTTCACTCTAAAGTGACTGTTAATGTACACTACAGATACATGAACTTAATAAGCAGGTTTCAATTTCATTTTTCATAAAACAAAATAAAATAAAATAAAATAAAATAAAATAATCAACAAGATAAAAAAATTAATAAAAACCAAAATAAAATAAAATAAAATAATAATAAAAAATTAATATGCACGTTTCAATAAAATAAAATAAAATAAAATAATAAAAGCTTTAAGCTAAAGTGACTGTTCAAATGCAGGTTTCAATTTCAATTTAAATAAAATAAAAAAATAAAAAAATAAAAGCGTTGAGCTAAAGTGACTGCTAATATACTATAGACACATCAATGTAATACACAGGTTTTAATTTTAATCAAATAAAAAAATTAAATAAAACAATAAAAATAAAATAATAAAAAAATTAAGTAAATAAAACTAAACTAAACTAAAATAAATTAAAAGCTTGATAAAGCTTCAATAAAATAAAATAAAAGTATAAAATAATAAAATAAAATAATAATAGAATAAATAAATAAACAAATCCTTACCACAAAAAACTTAACATTCACAGACAACAGCTACTTACGCCATACACTAGTTCTCCAACCATCCCATTCCACATCATAGTCTCTGCGTCTCTGGCTCCATACTTTCCATCCCCCACTAGTTCTAGCCTGTAGGAATAGCCCACGTGCTTGGCGATCTCTGCAGCCAGCTCCACACAATAACCTTCATATTTGTCATTACCCACTAGCTGCTCATGGTTCTTCTTCAACATCACATATGGAGACTCCTAAGGATAAAGAACACAGTGCAGGTTAATTTAGCATTTTTTGTTTTGTGTGGTAGCAAGGGCCAGATCAGTCTAGTTGTTTGGTTACTGTATGATTCAGAGTTGAAGAGGCTTGAAAGAAAATCTTGCATCAGCGACATCAAATGTTTTCTGCATTTCCAGCATATTTCTCAGCTTATATATTATTGAAGAGCTGCATTTCAGCTCAGTTCTGTGCATCAACATCAACAGAAAAAAACATCCAACGAAAAAACAAGAGAAGTACGTTGAAATGTGTATGCGTATGAGGAAACACACCTGTGTTTCCTCATACACGGGTGTAATATTACAGTCCTGTTGTCTATTATAAAAGACAAATCAATACTACAGCTGTCTAACCACAGTCAAAGAAAAATCCTTAAGGGAATAAGGGTATTTCTTTTTGGAGTTTCTCTGAAATAAGATTAATAGCCACTCAAAACTCTGAGTCGGCCCACAAACTGTGCCCGTAATGAGCAGAACAGTAAACCCAGCAGGGTTCAAAAGATTCACACTACCTCTCACCTTCCTGAGAGGATGGTGATTCACCCCAGAGGAAGGGAACAAACTCCTTTGAGTGAGGGATCATGTGGTGACAAGTTTTTTGAATATGCATCATTTTTTTTTAGCATGAAACAAGTGATATAACCCACCAGGAGCACCAAAATATCTCTATGTGGATGGTGTCAATAATACTGTTAATGCTTTTTTTATGTCTTGTAGCAAGTTTGTGCCTACTGAGTTGTGACTGGACCTGACGGAGCCGTCCGGTACCTGAAAAGGCAGTGATACACCAACCCAACATTGAAGAACTAATGGTGAAAAAAGCAGACTGTGCTGTCGCATTGGGTCACATGTGTCTAGGCCAAAATACATGTGTTTGCAATAGAGGAAATAACTGTCTATTCCAACAGATGACAGTAGTTTATATTTGTCATTCAAAAATCGAAGCTAAAAGTAGTACTGCAGATATACAAACTCTTTTGTATGGCTTGCTTACCATTTTGAATATAAATCATGCTGATTAGTTGGCCTTAACTTTCCACATTCCAGACAGCCATGTCGTTATTACAATATTTGCATATTGGAATGCTCAGATGAAAAATGAGAACAGCCTCTGTGTTCATTATTGACTTTGTTGCTCACACGCTTTCATTACTTTCGCTATTCCTCTCATGCAAAGGTTCGATAAGCTGAACAGCCAATCAGAGTCAACTGAGCTGACAGACGTTCAATGACGGCCATCCATCAGCTTGGTGTTTAATGGCCTTAAAAGGACAGTTCAGCCAAAAATTTAAATTCTGTCATTAATTACTCAACCTCACGTCGTTCCAAACCTGGAAGACCTTTGTTCATCTTCAGAACACAAATGAAGATATTTTTGATGAAATCCTTTCTGACCCTGCATAGACAGCAGTGCAACTGACACATTCAAGGCCCAAAAATGTAGTCAGGACATCAATAAAATAGTCTATGTGACATCAGTTGTTCAACTGTAATATTATGAAGCTACAAGAATACTTTTTGTGTTGTTGTCAATGCAGGGTCAGAAAGTTCTCAGATTTAATCAAAAATATCTTAATTTGCATTCCGAAAATGAATGAAGGTCTTACAGGTTTGGGACGACATGAGGGTGAGTAATTAATGACAGAATTTTTTATTTTTGGGTAAACTATTCCTGTGAGTGTTCAGTATGTCAACCTACTGTATGAAAAGCTAAAGTATCGTTTTTTGATGTTAAAATACTTTCTCCTGTCCATTCACGATATTACTGAAGCCCATTTTATAGTTAAAAGAAAAGGTAATGGAGACTATATGTGACCCTGGACCACAATACCAATCATAAGTAGCACAGGTATATTTGTAGAAATAGCCAGCAATACGCTGTATCCATTTTTCTTCTATGTCAAAAATCATTAGGATATTAAGTAAAGATCATGTTCCATGAAGATATCTTGTAAATTTCCTACCGTAAATATATCAAAATTGAATTTTTGATTTGTAATATGCATTGCTAAGAACTTTATTTGGACAACTTTAAAGGTGATTTCCCTCAGATTCCAGATTTTCAAATAGTTGTATCTCGGCCAAATATTGTCCTGTCCTAACAAACCATATATTAGTGGAAAGCTTATTCAGCTTTCAGATGATGTATAAATCACAATTTAGAAAATATGCCCCTTATGACTGGTTTTGTGGTCCAGGGTCACATATGATTTATACATCATCAGAATAAATAAGATTTCCATTGATGTATGGTTTGTTAGGATAGGACAATATTTGGCAGAGAAGCAACTATTTGAAAATCTAGAATCTGAAGGTGCAGAAATATTGAGAAAATCGCCTTTAAAGTTATCCAAATTAAGTTTTTGCCAATGCATATTACTAATCAAAAATTAAGTTTTGATATATGTGACCCTGCGCCACAAAACTATTAATAAGGGTAATTTTTTGGAAATTGAGATTTATACACCAAAAATTAAGTTTTGATATATTTGCAGTAGGAATTTTACAAAATATCCTTATAGAACATGATATTTATTTAATTTCTTAATGATTTTTGGCGTAAAAGAAAAAAAAATAATTTTGACCCATACAATGTGTTTTTGGCTATTGCTACAAATATAACTATGCTACTTTTGACTGGTTTTGTGGTCCAAGGTCACATATAGCACTTTTTGACATATTTTGAAATGAGACTTTATATTTCACAACTTTGACTTCACACTGTCAGAAAAAAAAGGTACAGTTCTGTCACTAGGACGGTACCCTAAGGTACCAATATGTACTTTCAAAGTACTAAAATTTACCTTTACCTGAACAGAACTGTACCTTTTTTTCTGGGAGTGTATATCTCTGAGGACACCGCTATATAAAATATACAGACGGCTACAAGCTATTTGTAGTTTGAATGAATTGGTAACCATTCGTAGCCTGACACAGTAATATAATCTCAAACAATGGCATGAAATTAGGGTGTGACCATCTGTTTGGCTGACCAAAACAATACTTTTTTTTCAGTTCTGTTTAGTGAGAATAGTGGCGAAAAATTGCACACTCCAGCTTAATGACACACACCTCAGGATCATTATCTGCACACACACACACACTGAGAAAACACGCACACTGTTTCATCTTGATGACACTGATGGTTTGTAATTCACACTTATGTGAAACATTGCCTGAACAGATGAACGGAAAAAGCTTTAAAAGAAACAATAAAAAGCACAACTATAACTCTACTATCTTTTCATTATAAACTCACCAAGATGGTGGTGACTATGTAGGTCCTGTTTTGCAGTCCAAACGTCTCATTGAGCATGTTGCTGTAAGTAGCTGTGCTCACGTACTTCTCATGTTGGTTCCAGTAGCCCACCTGCAGGCAGAAGGGAGGAATATCACAGCAGTGCACAGGAATTTCAGAGCCACTATTTTTAGAATGTTAAATATTCATATTGACGGCTTAAGAGGAGCTGTAATCACTTGAAATGCATACGCGGCTCTTTAAGCCTTGCCTGTGACTAACACTTCATTTCGCTTTCATCACAGCTTGTGCTGAAGTTTCAGGTAAAACCTCAGGTTAATCATTCCGAATCAAATTTATGTCAGGAGAATGTCAAGCAGGATCTGTTTTCTAAAATTTGGAGTGAGAAGTCAGAATGTACAATTATTGGGATGGGCTGGTTAAGGGTGAACGCAAAGCAGAGAAAAAATGATTCGATTTACTTTCTTAGGTCCACTTGGGCCAAATTCCATCACACTGACGGTGAAGTTGGTCCGATGTCCTTTTTCATTAAACTGAACATGTCCTGTAAGCCCTTCAAACTGCACCTACAGAGAGAAACACACATAAGCGGATTGTAAATCATTTTATCTTCATCATTTAAGCAGAACCTAACTAGGTGTGAAACCTGATTTACATTTTTGTACAGGAAGCCAAATGATAGTTATGACTAGGGCTGCATGATTAGTCAAAATAAAACTGAAATCACTGTGGCTTACTGTGATTATCACAATGGCTACTATTTAATTAAATAAATAGATGCACTGTGTCTTAAAGGGATAGTTCACCCAAAAATGAAAATTAACCCATGATTTACTCACTCTCAAGCTATCCTAGGTGTATATGATTTTCTTCTTTCAGACGAATACAACTGGAGTTATATTAAAAAATGTCCTGGCTCTTCCAAGTTTTATAATGGCAGTGAATGGCTGTTGAAATTTTAAAGTGCAAAAAGTGCATCCATCTATCATAAAAAGTACTCCACATGGTTCAGGGGGGTTAATAAAGGCCTTCTAAAACGAAATTATGCATTTGTGTAAGAAAAAAGCCATTGTCCAACGAAGTTTGAACGATCAGAATGAAACTTGGTGGGCCTGTTCGACTCACGACCCCAACGGTCTGAGAGAAATTTGAAAGAAATCAGCTACTGGAGGGCGATATCTAATTTTTCAAGGGCACAAACGATTGTACGTTGCACTGTTTTTCGTATCATATTCGTATCATAGGATAGAAATTCTCATTCCGGACAACTTTTACTCTGTCAACCAAATTGTTTGTTAAATGATTGAGAAGATGTAAAAAACTTTTGTGAATGAGTCCTAGGTTTTTCGCTCAATCTGGGAAAAAAAACAAAAAAACAACAACTCTCTAGGTCAATAATTATCAAAAAAAAAAAAAAGTTCCCTTTGGCAAGCTATAACGGGGTTGTTTAGAAAAGGGGCCTGTCCAAATTTACCCAAAATCCTATAAAGCCTAAAGAAAAACTCAAAACTTCACAAAACCTGCTGAGCACATGCAACAGGTGATATAGCTGGCGCTATAACAGTCATAAATGTTAACAAAACATATTTCTATGGCAAAAAAAAGTTTTTTTCAATCATTGATTTAGGTGGTTACACACTTGCTAAACAATGCCTTTTTCCATATTCGCTTAAATGTCTTAAAAGTGCTTAAAGCTCGGTATATATTTGTACTTCTAATTCGTGACTGGTATTTTGTTTTCCTTTCTCCACCCTCTTCATTCGCCTACGTCCTACGTCATTTGCTGGAACGACTCTCTCTCGTAAACGTAAGTATAACAGTTAGTGGAAGCTACTTTGGAGCACGTTTTATGATGGATGGATGGACTTAAACCAGTTTGGTTTAAATGGGAAGATTCACATATAATGTACTCACCCCCTTGTCATCCAAGATGTTCATGTCTTTCTTTTTTCAGTCATAAAGAAATTATGTTTTTTGAGGGAAACATTTCAGGATTTTTCTCTATATAGTGGACTGATATGGTGCCCCGATTTTGAACTTCCAAAATGCAGTTTAAATGCGGCTTCAAACGATCCCAGCCGAGGAAGAAGGGTCTTATCTAGCGAAGCGATCGGTTATTTTCATTAAAAAATACAATTTAAATACTTTTTAATCTCAAATGCTCGTCTTGTGTTGCTCTCCCTGAACTCTGTGTATTCTGGTTCAAGACAGTCAGGGTATGTCGAAAAACTCTAAACATATTTTCTCTGTCAACTTCAAAAATAATTTCAAAATCATCCTACATCGCTGCAGAAGCACCGACCCAGTCTTTGCAAAGTGAACATGCAAAGAAGATCAAACACCCTTAACAAAAAAGGTAAAACAGAGATATAAGACGATTTTGAAGTTGAGGGAGAACATGAGATGGGAATTTTTCGACATACACTAACAGACATGAACCAGAACAAATACAGTCGAGGCAGAGTAAGACAAGACGAGCGTTTGACATTAAAAACGATCCCAAATGCACCATATCAGTCCATTATATGGAGAAAAATGTATGTATGTTTCCCTCAAAAACACAATTTCTTTACAGCTGAAGAAAGAAAGACATGAACATCTTGGATGACAAGGCGTGAATACATTATCTGTAAATTTCTGTTCTGGAAGTGGACTTCTTTAATGTTACAAAACCTAGTTTTTATATTACTAAATCAAGTAATATATTATATTTTAATATGTTAATTTAGTAATAATAAAAATAATTGTTTCTATTGTCCTCATTTGTAAGTCGCTTTGGATAAAGGCGTCTGCTAAATAATTAATTGTAAATGTAAATAATAACTGCTATTATTATTTTTTATAGTTATAATAATAATAATAATAATAATAACAACAACAACAACAACAAGCACAGCAAACCTGAAGCTTTAAAAAAAATTGCAATTAGCCTTTTTCCCTAAATTGTGCAGCCCTAACTTTTTTTTTAAAAAAAATCCCATTTTTAAAAGCTGAAAAGCCAGTTCTGGGTGGTAAAATTGGCTCAGCACCAGCCACTAAAAACCTTTTGATCTTGAACCAGAAACTAAATTTAAAAAAAGAAACGGCCAGTAAGAAGTTACGAAGCCCACTCGATTGATCAGTTTCCTGTTAATATGTATGCTGCGCTGCACAGACGCTGTTTTCTGTTTGTATAAAATGAATGTATTTACAATCAACATCTACAAATGATTGCTAAGAATTTCATCAGATAAAAGATGAAACAAAACCAGCTTGTGATTGCATAAAGAGGCTGAATCAAATTACTTTGGATGTTAAGATGACCCTGATGTGCTGATGTTTGTTTGTAGGCAGGCTATATAGTAACAGTATAGTAACTTCCAAGTCAGTAAAAAAAATACTGGCCAGTTCTAAGGTTTTTAGTTTTCCTGACAAAGTATCAGCTCTGCTATCAGAACCAGTACTCTTTTGATACCTGCTGTAGGGCTCTTTGAATGTCGATGCCCTGGCCCCAGGGTGCGGGAGGGTTAGCAAGACACTCTCCTGCATTCCCCCTGCGAGAAATATCAATGCGCTGCTTTCTTAGGTTCTGGAAGGCAGTGGCCATGACAGTCACCCCGTCATATGTGAGCGCTCCAGTGTACTGAGATGTTCCACAGACACGTCCCAAATGAAAAGGAAGGGGAAAAGGAAAAGAGAATTTATTCACAACCTTTTGCTTTCACATGCCCTGCTGAAAAGACCAGCATAGAGGGTCACCCGCATACATTGATGTTTCTTAGCTAGTTTAAGTTGTTTAATTCATCAACCATCTTCATCTCTTAAATGCATTAACCAGGCAAGTTCAAAATGGAAATTCAAGGTCTTTTCCGCAGGGCACACACCTTTTAAAGTCCATCATGAGAGCTTTTAAAATCATATTTTTTATTACTAAGACCTTGCTTTACCTTGAGCCTCCTTTTGGGACTCTTCAAGTCTTTACTGTCAAACTCCAGCCAGTCTTGTATGGTCCTGCTGACGGTAGGGTTTGTGTAGTTCATGAGCTGGAAGCCCGTCACATTGGCACCTCCCTTCTTGAATTCTGTGAGATTAAGATCCAGAAATCCCTGAAGGCAAACACACCAAAATCTCTATTTACTCATACATCTTTCAATCCTGCTTTGATGCACAAACCAACATTTAACATAGCAAGCTTCAGAACTTTGTGTACTCTAATGCAAATGCATTCACTTGCAAAAGCCAAAGCAATCATTTTTAATATCAGAATTGTGTTAGGAAATGCTTTCAGGGTAATAAAAGAAGATTAAAAATCTATTACACGTTCTATTGCAGCAATAAGTTACATTTTTACAGAAAACAGAACACAAAACAAAGCCATAATTAATGACAGAACACTTTTT